>NW_007752120.1:5194-6000 GCF_000696425.1 Galeopterus variegatus | reverse complement strand
CAAAATATGATTACATTGTGTAATGTTGAAATTCTAATTATCCTGATTTTAGTACCATATATTGCACACAGGTATGGATATTATTATTATTAAATGCTGTACCCAAAAGATATGTACAATAGATTATATTTCAATTAAAAAAGAAAAAGAAAAAAAATTTCCTTTTTCTGGATATGCCATAGTTTATTCATCCACTCACTTACTGAAGGGCATCTTGGTTGCTTACAAACTTTGGCAATTAAAAATAAATCTACTGCAAACATTCACGTGAGGGTTTTTGTGAGTTAGTTCCTATCGCTTCTTGAAACTTTTTTAAAAAGCTGATAGTTGGGCCCAAAGCCAGACCTAGTGAAGCAGAATACTTTGAATTGAACATGGCTTCGTGCATTTTGTAAAATTCCATAGGCAACAGCCAATGATGCTGGTCTAGATTTTAGATCATTCAAGATATTCTGAATTTGGCTCTGAATACATCTCATCAGTGGGACATTATTTAGTTCTGGGAACCATAGTGTCTTAAGAGACATTTAAAAATTGGAGTGCAACCCAAGGAAGCCAGGAACGAGATAAGGAAAGCAACCTCGGAATTCACCTGTTAAAGGCCCTTCATTGTATAGATAACAATTGTGAATATTTAATGAACAACTACAATGTGCCAAACCTTTCATGCATGTTATCTCTAATTCCTACAGCAAGCCAGAGAGAACATATTGCTATTCTTATTATATAGATGAGGAAGTCAAGTTTCTCAGAAGTTGGTTTGACTTGCTTTATGTATTTAACTAGTTAAGTGGAAAAGATTGCAC
>NW_007752120.1:2531-3184 GCF_000696425.1 Galeopterus variegatus | reverse complement strand
AAAAAAAAAAAATAGGAAAATCATGTTATAAAGAAGCCCAATATATAAGAACTGCTAATTGCAAAAAATAAAAGCAAATCTAAACATGTTAATGCTTCCAACTGTTCTTATAATAAATTTTGTATAAAATCACTGAAAATCAGATTTTTTATGAAAGTATTCCCTGAACAAACCATGCTTTCTCTTTTGACACTGGCCTACCAACGGTGTTAACACATCTAGGAATACCTTTGTCAATTATTCCTCTCCACTCCCAATTCCTCTCCTTTGCCTAAATCACACCCATTCTTTAAGTTTCAGTTAACTTATTACCCTCAAGAATTCTTCCTGGAAGCCTCTTNAAAAAAACAGCAATAAATCATTTTAACAGCTTCTCTGCCATGTCATACATGGGAAGACAAATAAAATGTATTTTAACTAACAAAAGAGATACAGAGAGAAGAAAGTAAAATCAGGGGACTTGGTAGAAAACATAGCAAAAATATATAAATTATCGTGAAAGGTTATTGTTTTACACAAACTGATAATTTACATGAATGACCAGCACTATACTTGAAGTTAGTGTCAACATTTATAAAAGACTTCACAGCCGATTCCAGAGAGGAAACCAATTAGGCTGAAGAGTTGAGATACTCTAAGGAGCAATAAATTAT
>NW_007752120.1:0-503 GCF_000696425.1 Galeopterus variegatus | reverse complement strand
GGGAAAGAAAGAGAAAGGAAAAGAAAGAATGCAATAAAAACTTTAATTATCAAAAGGAAAGAACAGAACTATGGTTACTAGAGGAGGGAGAGTAGGAGGGGGAGGGAGCTTAGTGATAAATTGGTTAAAGGACACAAAGAGTGATTAAGTTTTATAATGATGAATATATTAATTATCTTGATTTGATCATTACATATTACACATAGGTACTGACGTTCAACTCTGTACCCCACAAATATGTATAATCATTTTTTTTGAGTCCATAAGAAATGTATATACATAGCAGAGCCAGCTGTGTGGCCAGATTCATCTTGCTAGCTAATGATTCAGCTTGCTAGATTCTGATTTTCTAGAGTCAACAGAAACCTTGACACAATAAAACTTAAAAGAAAAATGTGTAATATAACTTAAGCCCATGGCTTAGTGGTTGACTGCCCTTATTCTTCTCAGGCAGAGAAAGTTGTCTGTGATGATGTGCATATGCCAAGTTCACACACACACAC
>NW_007752119.1:8440-8967 GCF_000696425.1 Galeopterus variegatus | reverse complement strand
AGGAGGCAACATGAAACAGGGTGCTTAATTGGAGTGGGAGGTGTAACCAAATGTTAGAAGCTCAGTAAGTGTTTGTTGAATTAGTAAATATATTCCTCTTACAAAGTTAACATAACCTGAATTTAAGATGATGATGGAGAAAAAAATCAAAATGAAGCATGTTTTCCAAAACCCACTGTCTTAAGTTTCTTGAACTTGGTGTGGANCCTTATATTTCAGAGGTATCAGTTGTAATATCACCTTTTTCATTTCTAATTTTTTTTATTTAGGTCTTCTCTCTTCTTTTTTTAGTTAGCGGTGCTAATGGTTTGTCAAATTTATTTATCTTTTCAAAAAACCTACTTTTTGATTCGTTGACCTTTTTTACTGTTTTTTGGGCTTCAATTTCATTAAGTTTTGCTCTGATCTTAATGATTTCTTTCCATCTGCTAACATTACGTTTGGATTGTTCTTGTTTTTCTAGTTCTTTAAGGTTAAGTATTAGGTTGTTCACTTGCCATCTTTCCATTCTTCTTTTTTTTTTTTTT
>NW_007752119.1:4985-5318 GCF_000696425.1 Galeopterus variegatus | reverse complement strand
CTGAGAGGAGAGGTAAATCAGAGTTCAGTGGGGATATGGCATCTGTGCAACCACCAACTTGTGGGTACCAGTAAGTTGTATTGCTGCTGTGTTAGAGGAACTTCAGGACCAATTTAAATAAACTACTTCATGGGCCGGCCCGGTGGCGCACTGGATAGTGCGCCGCTTGGGAAGCGCGGCGGCGCTCCCGCCCGAGGGTTCGGATCCCATGTACGGACCGGTTCCAGCTCACTGGCTGAGCGAGGCGTGGGAGCAACACCGAGGGTTGCAGCCCCATTGCCGGTCCCCGGTCCGGTGCGGGGGCAACACTGAGGGTTGCGATCCATTGCCGGA
>NW_007752119.1:2518-3078 GCF_000696425.1 Galeopterus variegatus | reverse complement strand
AGCCCTGTGTGGCAGTCCTGCTGTTTTAGCTTGGTGGGATACCACCCACAATGCTCTCTGCAAGGGTCCTACCCCTGGGCTCCTATGTGACTTTTCTGCCAACACGACATTCTAGTACAGACCAATACATGTGGTTCTGCTTAGCATAAAAGACCCCTTTGAAAGAGAGGTGGAAATACCCTTACCCCTGAGGCACATGTACTTTGAGGCTACAATGGTAGTGGTAACCTTGATAATCTTTAAAATGCCTTTTGAGTCCTTCTCTTTTCTTGAGAGAGAGTGTATGTTTGCAGCCAAATATCTATTAGTTCTGTCCTTTAAAATTCTAGAAATCTGATTCTAAGGTCTGAAGGGAAGCACACACAGCCCAGCAGGCACCGAGGTGAGCTGAGACCTGCACAGCACCAGGAGCTTAGTCTACTTTTCCTTTGCAGGAAAGCTAGAACAGGAGCCAATGTGGTTTAATATAGATACTGCCAGACCTTCTGTAAACACGAAAACAGTTCACCACCACAGTAGCTGCCAGGGCCACTCTACAGGCAACCTGCCACTCATTTGAC
>NW_007752119.1:0-552 GCF_000696425.1 Galeopterus variegatus | reverse complement strand
AACTAACACAGAAGAGAAATAAAAGGGGAAGTAAGGATCAAAAGATATTTAAAACATCTAAGAAAAAGGCAATTAAATAAGAAGAATTAAACAATATCTGTCAGCAATCACCTTTAATGTGAATGGATTAAATTCCTCATTCAAAAGGTACTGATTTACTGATTGGATTAAAAAGCTAGACACAAGTATATGCTGTCTTCAAGTGACCCACCTCACCTATAGAGACACACACAGACTAAAAGTGAAGGGATGGAAAAATATATACCATGCAAATGGAAACNAATATAGTCTCAACAAATTTTAAAAATTTGAAATCATTCCAAGTATCTTTTCAGACCACAATGGGCTGAAATTGGAAATTAATAATAGGCATAACTCTGGAAACTATATAAGTACATGGAAACTAAATAATAGGTTCCTGAACAACCAATGGGTCCAAGAACAAATTAAACAGGAAATCAATAAATTTCTAGAAACTAATGAAATTAAACATACATCATACCAAAACCTGTGGGATACTGCAAAAGCAGTACTAAGAGGCAGATTTATTGC
>NW_007752118.1:8696-8967 GCF_000696425.1 Galeopterus variegatus | reverse complement strand
ATCCAGCAGGTAGGCTTTACCACAGACACCCGGCTCCATTCCGTGCCTGGCCTAGTGCGCTTGGAGAAGGGAGATGTCCAGAAGAGGAGGTGGGAACTCCATGGGGACCACACTGCTGTCGTGCGTTCCAGCAGCCCAGCCCAATGTGTACGGAGCACAGAGCTGTCCAGCAAGGGAGTTAGAAGCTCCGTAGAGTCCACATACCCTGCGGGGGGTCGCTGCTGCATGATCCAGCAGCAGGTAGGCTTCACCACCACCACCTGGCTCCATC
>NW_007752118.1:2698-3288 GCF_000696425.1 Galeopterus variegatus | reverse complement strand
GAATAGAATAGAGAATCCAGAAATCAACCCACACATCTACAGCCATCTGATCTTTGACAAAGCCTGTACACTGTGGAAGAGACTGCCTCTTCAGCAGATGGTGCTGTGAGAACTGGATATCAATATGCAGGAGAATGAAACTAGACCCATAACTTTCACCATACACTAAAGTCAACTCAATGTCGATTAATGAATTAAATATACACCCTGAAACAAAAGTTCTTAAAGAAAACATAGGAGAAACGCTTTAGGAAATAAGACTGGACACAGACTTCATGAATACGACCGCAAAAGCATGGGCAACCAAAGGAAAAAGAAACAAATGGGATTGTATCAAACTAAAGGGCTTCTGTTCAGAAAAAGAAACATTTAACAGAGTTAAAAGACAACCAACGGGCCGGCCCGGTGGCGCACTGCTACAGTGCGCCGCTTGGGAGCACAGCAGCTCTCCCGCCGAGGGTTCGGATCCCACATACAGACCGGCCGCTCACTGGCTGAGCAAGGTATGGGCGCAACACCGAGGGTTGTGATCCCGTTGCCGTTCCCGGTCCGGTACGGGTGCGACACTGAGGGTTGCGATCCGTTGCCGG
>NW_007752118.1:0-1216 GCF_000696425.1 Galeopterus variegatus | reverse complement strand
ATTATATTAAGTGAAACGAGTCAGGCACAGAAAGAGAAATACCACATCTTCTCACTTATTGCTGGGAGCTAGAAATAAATAAATAAATTCACACACACACACACACACACACACACCAAACAAACAAACAAACAAACAAACAAAAAACCCAATGGGGGTGAAGAAGACATAACAACTACAGTTCCTTGAAGTTGACTCGACAAGGAAACAGAAAGGACATTGTTGGGTGGGAGGAGGGAGGGAGGTTTTGGTAATGGGCCACAATAATCAATCACATTGTATATCGACAAAATAAATAAAATAAAAAATTAAAAAATGGTTCAATAAAAAAAAAGAGAATGTTTATTAATTAAGATTTTAAATTTTCAAATAGAAGATGAGGAGCTAGAACTTCGGGGATTTTTGTTGTGAGTGGCAGCACGGAAATGGTGCAGTGTCCATGGTGGGTATGTGTAGTCAAGGGAGTTGTTTTTTCTTAAGGTGGGAATACCAGAGAATATTTATATCCTAATGGAATTTATCTATTAGAGGAGAATGTGAAGATTCAAGAGAGTGTGAATATATGAAGAGAGACAAAGCCCTGGTAAGAGTGACATGGCTGGGTGACGTGTGCATGCACACACTAGCATGACAATGAGGGCCTGGAGGTATATGGTACATATAACTCTTAGTATGTATATGCTGAATAGTATTCCATTGTCTGGATGGACCACAGTTTATTTATCCAACCATCTACTGAAGAATATCTTGGTTGCTCCCAAGTTTTGTCAATCATGAACAAAGTTGCTATAAACATTTTTGTGCAGGTTTTTGTGTGAAACCGAGTTTTCTACTCCTTTGGGTAAATAACAAGGGGCACAGTTACTAGATTGTATGATAAGAGCATGTTTAGTGTATAGGGAACTGCCAAATTGTCTTCCAAAGTGGCTGTACCATTTTGGATTCCCACTAGTAATAAATGAGAGTTTCTGTTTTGCCACGTCCTCACCAGCATTCAGTGTTGTCAGTGTTCTGAATTTTGAACATTACAATAGATATGCAGTAGTGTCTCATTAATATTTTAATTTGTATTTTCCTGATGATATATGATGTGGAGCATCTTTTTGAATGCATGTTTTTTATCTGTATATTTTCTTTGTTGAGATGTCTGTTAATGTCATTGTCAAAGATAAGTTGACTATATTTTTGTAGATTGTTGGATTCTCAGAATTTGAAC
>NW_007752117.1:7627-8967 GCF_000696425.1 Galeopterus variegatus | reverse complement strand
GAGCGCCGCCGCACTTCCCAAGCGGTGCACTGTAGCAGTGCGCCACCGGGCCGGCCCCTGTATTATCTTTTAATTCCATTTTTCCATGAACTTTTTGAAGTACCCTCATATAGCATATACATTCAGATTTAAATATAAGAATGAAAATTTCCCAGTAAATACTCTAAATGTTTGTGGATTCCACTTATATTTCTAACTTGTTAAAGCAAAAACTAAGTGAGGCAAGTCGTACCATCTTTGGAGCTCCTACTGTATACTAGGTACTATTCTAGAAGTCTTTTCTGAGTTACATGGTTTAATCTTCTCTATGATCCTGTGAAGTTGAACGTCATTGTCCTTTTGTATTTATGCTCAAGGTAACAGCTTTAGGAAGGCCAAGTGACTTTCCTAGTGATAGATCCAGTATTGGAATTCAGGTCTTATGATTTCACACCCCATGTTCTTTCTAGTATACCATGTAGGCATAAGTACTTTACGCAGCAAATATAGAAATTTCTTTTTTATCTGTTTTTTCCCCATTCGTTCTGCCTCAACAATCTCAGGCAGCTCTGCTTTGTTCTTGGTTATTTCTAGGTTGAGCTGAAATGAGGCAGTTTGCCTTTGTTCAAATTCTACTTTTATGACACTTGGCAACCATCTGTCCCCAGGCAAGTTACTTAATTTCTCTAAACCCCAGTTTCATCATTTGTGATATGGAGACAGTAGTAGTACTACCCTCAGTGTTGTAAGGGTGAAGGGAAATAATGCATGTAGAGCCTTTGATACAGGACCTCTTAAGTGTTAGCTGCCGCTACCATCATCACCATTGGTGTGGTGATTGTTACTGTAATGGTTCTTCCTGGGCCTTGCTTATTAGGTTGACTGACCATTCTTTCGCTTCTTGAATTATATAATCCTCCTAAAGGATATTTTCTTAAAATCCATTGGTCATTAATTATTTTTAGTTACTAAAAATCATTTTGTGTTCCCTGAGAAAAATAAATTAAATTAATGGCTATGCAGATAGGTTCTGACTATAAGTATGAATCCTATACAGTATCAGAATAAAGAGTGGTAATAGTATTTTAATAGAGGCTTTGTAGGAGTCTTTATTTAAATAATTTGGGAAGTCCCTTTTTCTAGGAACACAGAGTGGCTGGCCCCAGTTTTTACATTTTGCCACCTGATGTATTTGAAGTTGCCTAAGATTTAGATTTCAGCTCATGGCATCTCTGTATTCTTTTCATGCTTTATCTGAAAGACAGAACACGAAGATAATAGGTCATATTCTTGTTATACCATTCTGCAGAAGAAGTTTTGAAGCTTCTTTTTAATGGCTTGTTAATCATTTTTATGACTTT
>NW_007752117.1:5925-6458 GCF_000696425.1 Galeopterus variegatus | reverse complement strand
TTTTTATCATATCAGATTTAGGCTAATTAGATCTTATATTTAGATCTTATATTTTAACTTACGTTGGGTAATCTAAAAATACCTGTGTTCATACCTATAAGAAAGGACTTGGAGAATAATTACCCTATTTTAAGTGATTGTAGAGTACTATACTTTTTGCATCTTTGCTTTAATGAGATTTTTCCATGTGTTATTTGATGCCAGATTTTAGTTTGGAATGAAGAATCTAATTATAGTCCTGCATATGGCAAATGTGATTTGCTTTACAATGATTCT
The DNA here is from genome assembly GCF_000696425.1 of Galeopterus variegatus. NCBI lineage: Eukaryota > Metazoa > Chordata > Mammalia > Dermoptera > Cynocephalidae > Galeopterus > Galeopterus variegatus. The sequence continues at coordinate 6,182 of NW_007752117.1, read as the reverse complement.
TTTTGTGATGTGGTTTTCCAGTAATGTGTTGCAGCAAAAAGCTAAGATTCTGTATGTCCTTTAAAAATGTCTCCCCAGTATAGCTAAGATTTCAGTGCATTTCATGTGCAGTTTAATAAAATGGCCAGCAGATGGTGATCAAGTATAATGAAAACCTACTGCTGGTTGACTGTTGATCTACGTGAAAAAAATTTTTTCACTTTAAAAGGAAGATATATGAATGGACAACAGACACATGAAAAATGCTCAACATCACT
>NW_007752117.1:0-412 GCF_000696425.1 Galeopterus variegatus | reverse complement strand
TTTGTAGACCTCCTATGCATCCCATTTGGGTTTACTTCACTAAACAAGAGCCACATCTAATCTCTTTCAGAGATATATAATTTCTACTTTGGGCTGCTTCTGAGAAGATTGGGAGACAGCATTCTTAAGTTTTAGGGGCCTGTTTGTTTGCGAAGATCTGTGAGGCAAACCCTTCATCTTTTTAAAGAGCTCTGTGTATAAATGCATGGTACTCTGATGTACCACCTTTGATCTTAACAAAATGTTTTACAAACACAAACGCCAGTATCTTTTTGTAAGTTAATCTTGGAGGTGATAGCTGATCACTTTTGCCAGATTCTGTTTATTAGAAGCAAGTCAGTTTCCAGTCTGCACTCAAGGACAAGGGGATTACACATGGGCATGAATAGTGGGAATTGGAGAAAACTGGGAG
>NW_007752116.1:8039-8968 GCF_000696425.1 Galeopterus variegatus | reverse complement strand
AGGCAAAACAAAAACACAGTTTGAAGAAACTGGGAATTTAAAACAACCATGACTAATATACTGAAGGCTATGATGGATAAAGTAGACAGCATGCAAGGATAGATGGACAATGTGAGCAGAGATATAAATTCTAAGAAAGAACTAAAAAGAAATGCTACAGATCAAAAACACTATAACAGAAATGAAGAATGCCTTTGATGGGCTTATTAGCAGAGTGGACATAATTGAGGAGAGAAACTCTGAGTTTAAGGATATCTAAATAGAAACTTCCAAAACAAAAAAAAAGGGGGGGGGGGGGGCTGGGGAAAAAAATCCAAGACACGTGGGACAACTACAAAAAGTGTAACTACATGTAATGGGAAGACCAGAAGGAGACAAAAGAGAAAAAAGAAGAAATATCTGAAACAATAATGACTAAGAACTTCCCCAAATTAATGTCTGACACCAAACCACAGATATAGGAGGCTCAAACAACAACAAGCAGGATAAATGCTAGAAAAGCTACAGGGAGGCATATCATATTCAGCTACAGATTATCAGAGATAAAGAAAAAAATCTGTAAAAAGCCAGAGGAAAAAATACTTTACCTACAGAGGAAGAAAGATAAGAATTACATCCAACTTTTTTTCAGAAACCATAAAAGCAAGAAGAAAATAGAGTGAAATATATAGTTCAAAGAGAACAAAAAACCAACCTAGAGTTCTGTACCCTGTGAAATGTTCCTTCAAAAGTAAAGGAGAAATACAGACTTTTTCGGATAAACAAAAATTGAGGAAATTTGTTGCCAGTAGACCCCTTGCAGGAAATGTTAAAAGAAGACTTTTAGAGAGAAGGAAAATGATATAAATCAGCAACTCAAATCTAGACATTTTTTAAAAAAAGGGAAGAGGATTAAAGAAGTAATAAGTAAAGGTGAAATAAAAACTTTT
>NW_007752116.1:5922-6519 GCF_000696425.1 Galeopterus variegatus | reverse complement strand
CAACAAGGTTCTCACAGTGAATATCAGAGAAAAACCACCTCGTGATTCTGGCAGGGGGAAGGGAAAAGGAACCATTTTGAAACATTCCAGAGTATTCTGTTCTTCTTAACAAGGTCTACCATCAGAAGAAACTATTTAACAGAGCCTAACCTAATTAAGTTTTATCACAGCCTAACTAAGCTGGCGGAAGAGAATTGTCCAACTCCAACATTCTCTAGCCTTCCATGTGTGAGAAGGGAAATATACAACTACACCCCACTCTAGCCATTCTGTCCCACCTAAGCAGGTAAAAACAAAACAAAACAAAACAAACATTCAAACAAAAAACACTGAAAAGCAAACAACATTCAAACAAAAAACACTTGGGAAAGTCATAGGCTCACTAAAAGATTGTGATCTAATTATAGGACTACAGATTGTTTCTACTCTCCCACAGCTTACCGCTACATTACTAAAGGTCTGTTTACATCATTCGGCTCCTTTCACCTCGGACATCATGTCCAGCTATTAGGAAAAAACTACAAAGCATACTAAAAGGCAAAACAAAAACACAGTTTGAAGAAACTGGGAATTTAAAACAACCATGACTAATATACT
>NW_007752116.1:3328-3800 GCF_000696425.1 Galeopterus variegatus | reverse complement strand
AAAATCTTTTCAACAAATGGTGCTGGAACAACTGAACACCTCACACACACACACACACACAAAAAAAGAATCCAGACACAGACCTTACACCCTTCGCAAAAATTAACTTATAATGATTCACAAATCTAAACTAAAGTGCAATACTATAAAATTCCTAGAAGATAACATAGGAGAAAAATATATGACATTAGGTTTGGTGATGGCTTTTTAGAATTAACACCAAAGGCACAATCCATGAAAGAAAGAATTGCTGGATTTGATTAAAATTAAAAGCTTCTGCTCTGCAAGACACTGTCAACAGAGTAAGAAGACAAGCCACAGACTGGCAGAAAATATTTGTAAAAGACATACCTGTTAAAGGACTGTTATCCAAAATATACAAAGAATACTTTAAACTCAAAAAGAAGAATACAGGGCTGGCCCGGTGGCACACTGCTACAGTGCGCCACTTGGGAGCGCGGCGGCGCTCCCG
>NW_007752116.1:0-2901 GCF_000696425.1 Galeopterus variegatus | reverse complement strand
GCAGAAATCCTTAACAAAATATTAGCAAATCGAATGCAACAATATATAAATAGGATAGTATATTATGATCAAGTGGAGTTTATCCCAGAAATGCAGGGTTGGTTTACACTAGAAAATTAAACAAAATAATTCATCATATCAACAAATTAAAAAGCATGGAATCACCTCAACAGATGTAGAAAAAGATTTGACAAAATTCAACATTTATTTGTGATAAAAACTCTCAGCAGTTTAGGATTAGAAGGAAAGTTCTCCAACTTGATGAAGACATCTACAAAATCCCTACACTAACATCACAATAAGTGGTGAAACACTGAATGCTTTCCCCCATGAGTGAATAAGAAAAGAATGTCCACTCACACCAGCCCCATGCAACAGGTGTAATGGAGGCCCTAGACAGTACAATCAGATAATAAAAAGAAATGAAAGGCATAAAGATCAGAAAGAAAAAAATTAAAACCATCTTTACTCAGACAACAATGTAATGAAAAAAAGAATCTACAAAAGACTACAAGAACATGTAAGTGTGTTTAGAAAGGTCATAGAAACAAATCAATTGTATGTTTATATACTAGAAATGAACAGCTGGAAATTAATACCAAAAAAAAAAAAAAAAGACCAAATTGCAATAGCATCAAAATACTTAGAGATATGTAATACTTATGAATTTAGAAAAATATGTCCAAGATTTGTAATATGAAAACAACAAAACATCAGCCTAAATAAATGGAAAGATACCTTGTTCATGGGACTAGAAACTCAATATTACTAAGATGTAAATTCTCTCCTAAGTTGACCTATAAATTTAATGCATTTACAATCAAAATCACAGGAGACTTTTCTTGTGGTGTCTCAAAGCTGATTTAAAATTTATAGAGCAAAGCAAAGTGCCTAGAATAGCCAAAAATTTTTTGAAAAAAAGAAGCAAAGTTGGAAGATACATACTATTTTACTTCAAAATTTATTATAAAGTGACAGTAATTAAGCTATGTTGTTTTGGTGAAAGTATAGACATATAGATCAATGGAAGAGAACTGAGTAAAGAAACAGACCCACATATATATGGACAAATGATTTTTGACAAATGTGTATAGGTAATTCAGTGAAGAATGGATGGTATTTTCAACAAATATAACATACCTTATACAAAAATTAACTCAAACGGATCATAAGTTAAAATGTCAACCTTAAGGTGTAAAACTGCTACAAGAAAACACAGGAGATCCATTAACTGATTAATAGATAAACTAAATGTGGTTTTATCCATAGAGTGAGAGATTATTTTGTCATTAAAAGGAATAAAGTACTGAAACATGCTACAACATGGATAAACTTTGAAAACATTACATTAAGTGAAAGAAGCCAGACACAGAAAAAATATACTGTATGATTCCATTTACACAAAATATCCAGAATAGGCAAATCCATAGAGACAGAAAGGAGAGTAGTGGTTGCTGGAGGCTAAAGAGAGAGGTAGATAGGGAGTGACTGCTAAGGGTTCAAAGTCTCTTTTTGGCAAGATGAAAATGTTCTCCAATTGATTGTGGTGATGGTTACACAACTCTATGAATATACTGAAAACCACAGAACTGCACACTTTAAATGGGTTAATTTTATATATGAATTATAACTCAATTTTTCTTAAAAAAAGAATAAAAGGAAAGCATAGAAAAAAGGAAAAAAAAATTCTTTGTGGCCTTTGGTTAGTCAAAAGGCAAGAACCACAAAAAAAAAAAAAAAAAAAAAAAGAAAAAAAAACTTGATAAATTGGAATTCCTCAATATTAAAAATCTGTTCTTCAAAAGATACTGTTAAGGAAATGAAAAGACAAGTAACACACTGGGTGAAAACATCTGCAAAACCCATTTCTAATAAAAGATTTATATCCACAATATATAAAGTACTATCTTTTGAAAACAAAAACCACAGGAAAAAAATAAGCAAAAGATTAGAGCAGATACTTCATGGAAGTGGCATAAATGGCAAATAAACACGTGAAAAGATGCTCAACATCATTAGTCATTAAGGAAATACATATTAAAACCACAAAGGGAAATCACTACCCACCTACAAGAATGGCTAAATTTTTAAAAACTGACAATATCAAGCACTGGCAAGGAGGCAGAACAACTGGTTTCTCAGACACTGCAGGAGGACATTCAAAATGAGACAGCCCCTAGGAAAACAGTTTGGTCATTTCTTATAAAGTTATATATGAACTTACCACATGACCTAGCAATCCCACTCGTAGGTGTTTATTTACACAAAATAATAAAAATAGATGTTCACACATAGACCTGTATGAGTATGTTTACAACAACTTTAGAATATTCACCCAAAACTGGAAACAGCCCAAAGGTTCATCAGCTGGTGAATTAACAAACCAATTGAAGTTCTCAAGAAACTCTTTAAAATAAAGACTCAGAATACAGGACTGGTGGGAACCAAAGCAGAGTTTGAAGAAACTTCATCTGGAAAAATAACAAACAGACTGCAAAAAAAGGAAGAGTAGAAGCACAGAGAAGAGTTGAGAGATATTAGAGCAATCTTGGAAAGATCCAAAGGTATTTTTAAGATGTTCTCTGATTAACTTGGGAGACAATAGGATAGTTCAAGAACCTATGAAACCTCACTGACTTGGCTCAATTTCTAAGCTCCTCCACTTACTAGCTCAGTGACCTTGAGTACACTAACCATACCTATCTCATGGAGTTAATGCAGAGATTAAATGAATAAATATTGTATAGCAATTTTTAAAGTGCCTAGGCTATTAATTAGCAGTTATTACTGCAATTGTTATACCTATTAATCAGCTCTTAAAGCTCATATGATTTCTTGTCATTTAGTTTGAGAAACTATATGGCTCATTCCTTCTCTGCTCCCTCCTTTTTTAAAAAAAAC
>NW_007752115.1:6728-8968 GCF_000696425.1 Galeopterus variegatus | reverse complement strand
AATAATCATATACAGTGTATATTGACAAAATAAAAATAAATAAATAAATAAAAAATAAAAAAAATAAAATAAAAATAAAAAAAAATAATAAATAAATAAAGTGGTCCCCTCCACCATTTTCTGTTTTTTATAAGGTTGACATTTTTGGAGTCCAGACCAGTTGTTTTGTAGAATGTCCCACAATCTGGATTGTCTGATTTTTCTCTCATGAGCAGATTCAGGTTAGAATTTATAGCAAGAGTACCACAAAGGTGACATATGCTACTCACTGTCTCCCACAGGAGGCACATGTGTCACTTGTCCCATGATTGATAACTTCAAGTTTAATCACTTGATTAAGGTGGAGTCCTCTGGATGCAATGGATCTCTCCATTGCAAAGCACTGCAATTAATGAGTAAATTGTGGGATGATGCTTCGAAAAAGCATGAGTATCCTATTCCACAACTCTTCTTCCAATGTGCTACTCTCAGGGCAAAGCTTTCAAAAAGCCAGTGCTTTCCTATTCTCTTTCTGTATCCACTGGCTGGATACAGATGATGCAAAACCATAGGGGACAGTGGAGCCATTAGATGGAAGAAGCCAAGGCTCCTCAAATCACCACATGGAGGAAGGTCACTGCACAGGGACAATGCACAAGAAATAAACCTCTTCATTGGAAAGACCCTAACATTTTTGGTCTGTCTGAAACTGCAACGCACATTATTCTAAATAATAACTTGACATTTTAACACATTTTTGTTGACACAAAAATTTAACACATTTTTGTTTCAGCACAGCACAGCTTGAAGTGTTGGTTTTAATTTCTGTATATTTTGATACTTGGGTTTAGTGACTTTCATGGCTGAGGAAGATACTTAATAAATGATGTGTAAATCCAAAAGAAGGAAGTACATCATTGTGATTTTTGATACCGATTTTTTTCAGTCATCCGCTGCAAAGTTTCTTTGTTGAAACTCAAGTAGTAATTATGTCAATCATTTGTGCTTGAAAACTAACAGAGGAGGTGTTCAATTTTATATTTTTAGCAAATAGAATCAAGAACCATGGAAACTCTTCATTTGAAGTTTTATAGAGGTTAGAAAACTCTGTTTCCAATTTTTTTTTTGTCTGTAGTCACAAATAAATTGTTTTCAATAACTACCATCATAAAGGAGGAAATCATTTGAAGTTTTATAGAGGTTAGAAAACTCTGTTTCCAATTTTTTTTTGTCTGTAGTCACAAATAAATTGTTTTCAATAACTACCATCATAAAGGAGGAAACATTTCCAGATATTCATTTTCAAAATTCTCTTTCTATGGCATGGGTTTCTTTTAAAAAGCATTAACATTTTATATCTTTTTTTAAATGTCACCTTAATCTTGACAGAGTGATTAAAGGCATTTTTCAAAAATGTGTGTTTTGGTAGCACAATATTGACAGTAACTTATAGAAAATGTCTGCGACTTTGGAATCCCCCCCCTTTTTTTTGCAAGTGAAATAAAGTAACATCTTTAAGTTCGATAACTCTTTTAAGCACTTTGCCATGAAATAATAAGTGAATCCTGTGTTAAAGATATTTTAATAATCACTTACATTTCATTACAAAATCTTGTGAACATTCTGCCATGTTTTAATGGTCATGTTTTCAAATTTAATATATAGATACAGATGTTGTCCTGTGCAACTTTGTATATTCCTGATTTCAGCTTCTTTGCTTCAATAACTTGCCTATAAATAATTCAGTGAATAAATGTTATGAGAGGTTCTAACTCTGTAACCATATCCTAATATCCTTTTTCTTTACTTTTTTTTTCTATTCAGGTCAAAGCAACTGCTTTATTAGTGATTACATTTATACACCTTTTCCACAACGTATCATTTTTATTAAAGGGATCATTTACTTCTTATATCTTTTTCTGTTTCCTCTTTCCTTTAGTGTCCTACAAACAAGTGCTTTCTCTTGCATTTCACAATCTCTTTATAGGCTACTGAATATCACAGCTGTAGCATGTTAAAAACATTTGTACACTTCCATCTAAACATATAGTCAGCATTTGTTCAAAGTTGTATAATTTATTCTAATATGTGCTTTTTCCATGTGCATTCTAATGCTATGTGTACTTGGTCACAAAGGAACACACTTTAGTTTCTCATGTTGTTATCCATTTGTTACTTCAGCTACTTTTATTACTATAGCAAGAGAAACAAATGTTTCACCAACAGTATGTGGCTTTATGTCTATTGCTATTAGTAAAAAA
>NW_007752115.1:4292-5838 GCF_000696425.1 Galeopterus variegatus | reverse complement strand
CCTCCCTTATCCATTTTCCCCTCCTCTTTCCCATGTCTGGTAACCTCAGTTCTGTTCTCTCCTATTGAAAGTTCAACATATTATTGTGATTGTTGTATCTTTCTTTTTATTTATTTGTGTGTTTTTTTTTTTAGCTCCCACTTATGAGTGAGAACATGTGGTATTTCTCTTTCTGTGCCTGGCTTATTTCACTTAACATAATTTTCTCTAAGTTCATCAATGTTGTTGCAAATGGCAGTATTTCATTCTATTTTTCATGGCAGAGTAGTATTCCATTGTGTAGGTATACCACAGTTTCCTTATCCACTCATCCGATGATGGACATTTGGGCTGGTTCTAACTCTTGGCTATTGTAATAGAGCTGTGATGAACATGGGAGTGCAGGTGTCCCTTTGACATGATGATCTCCATTCCTTTGGGCACATACCCATCAGGGGATGTCTTGCACAATTTGATGGCATGGGTTTCAAGTTACTTTTTGTTAATATTGGAATGTACCATATATACTTTAAGAAAAATTTTATTGTTAAAGATAGTGAGGGAAAATCCATTTTCTGAATAGTGTTCTTCATAATTTAGGGGATTTTGTGTTGGCTTTTTTCCTAATGTTGTATCAAATTTCCATTTGCTTTTAGTAACATGGCCCACAAACACTAGATACAGGAGTGTTTATACTATTATTTCTTACTGTGCCTGATGTTATTTCTCTTTCGTCATGGTTTCCTTGTGGGATTCTTTTTTAGTTATCTGTCCATTTTGTGAGAGCTCATTTGTTTAAAAGTAAATTATAAGTATCTAATTTTTCTTAACTTTGCATATTCTGCAAAACACAAATATGAAATACGGATAGTGAAAGAGCTAGTGCCCACCCTCATATATTCATCAAATTTAATTTTTCTTATTTTTTTACACCAAAAACAAATAGAAAAAATAGAAAATGTAATATGTTTTTTCCAGAACCCATTGGATCATGTCACAAACCCTTAATTGGCATATTCTTCTTTGTAGACTACTGGTATTGCTAGCAAATGCAATAGCAGGGACTTTCAAACGTTTTTTGCAGCAATGAGAATCGATTTTATACTGTAATCCTATTATAATACTATGTGTGATGCACTCTGATATTTTCATTATTTCATTACATCACAGTGTCATTTTTAAAATAAGCTGGCTTTGACCTAGAGTTTGAAAAAGACTGTGCTACCAGCTTGGCATTCTGTCATTAGATGCCTTTTGATGCTGTAAAACATTCAAAATCTCCTCCTCTCAGGAACCAATCATCATGTTGAAAAACAAAAACAGAATAATGACACTTACCTTGTGATTGTTTTGAGAATAAAATGAAATAATGTATGTAAAGCATGTAGTACACCTCCCGGTGCATGGTGGGTATTCAATAAATACTGTAGCTGGTAAGCATTGTTAGCAGTAGTATTATAGCTACGTTCCTGACTGTCTAACGAGAAAGGTGGGTGGACAAAGAGAAGCCAGAAATGGTAACTATGGGGAGAAGAAAGAACAGTAAGAATTTAGGACTAAAAGGAAG
>NW_007752115.1:0-2958 GCF_000696425.1 Galeopterus variegatus | reverse complement strand
GATCCCCCAGGCACAGAAGTCCTGCTTGGCCCGTTTGGCTAAATTCCTAAGTAGCTATCCTACAAGAAGCCTGCCTGGGAGCAGCAGCTGGAAGATCCACGAAGAACTCAGAAAGGCCTCCAAGTGAGGAAGACAAGAGAGGGGATGAAGGGATGGGACACTGGGCTGCTCCAGGATGCCACCTCACCTCGCAGGACATGCAGCCTCCTTCACAGCATCCCGGGCAACATTTATTCCCACGCAGTCCCAGGGCTGTGATAATGTTCTCTGCCTTCCTCAAGTTTCAGCACTTACCAGTCAAACTGTATTAGCAAGTCTTCTTCTCTCAGGTCTTCAAGCTGGACCTTCATTTTATAGATGAGCTTTGATTGTTACTTCCAGGGAACTTTTAAAGCTCATGCCTTTTCCACAGGTTTTACATTTTTTTAAATGCGGTCTTTCTCCAAAATGATGTGCTTTCAAGTTTCATTATCCATTGCCCCATCAATATCTTATACTGACCTGATTTGCCAGTAATACTGCAAATCTTGTCTTATTAGTATTTTATTATAATTAGTGGGATTATTAAAAATTTCAGGGTGCCAGCCAGCCAGCAGAACCATGTGGCTCCACATGGCCCCTCATCCTGTCTCAGACCCATGGAGGAGCACCAGCATATGGATATGACCCACTAAGTTTGGCCCAGCAGAACTCCACATGTTAGGGGCTCATTCTACAACCAAAGAGTCTAGAATGGGAACCAAGTTGGTTTAACATAACCACCACCACACCTACTGTCAAGTAAGACAGTCCACCCCCTGCAGTTGCAACCAAGGCCATTCCACAGCCAACCTCAGTATAATAGAAGAAGCAACTCCCCTACCAAATGACCAAGCATCAGCGAAAAAACACTAGAAGTACAAACAATCAAGAAGAAATGACACCACTGAAATGATACAATAATGCCCCAAAGTCAGATTCCATGGAACAGGGAATCCTTGAAATGAAATATCTGAAAAAGAATTTTGAGCAATGATCTTAAGAAAACTTGAAGAAATAAGGAAGACTCAATTAGAGAACACAATGAAATAAGAAAAAACATCCAGAATATGCAGGAGGAAATCTACGAAGAGATTAATACCATAAAAAAGAGTGTAGCAGAACTACTAGAAATGAAAGACTCACTCAACAAAATAAAAAACACAAATGAGAGCTTGAGCAGCAGGGTAGAGCAAGCAGAAGAAAGAATTTCAGAGGTTGAAGATGGTCTTTTGAAATAAGTCAGGCAGACAAAAAAAAAAGGAAAAAATAATTTAAAATAATGAGGAAAACCTAAGAGAGATAGCAGACAATCTCAAGCACTCTTAACATCTGAATTGTGGGTATTCTTGAAGGGCAGGAGAAGGGAAAAGATATTGAAAGCCTATTCAAAGAAATAGTAACAGAAAACTTCCCAGGTGTAGGGCAAGATACAGAACTTCAGATCCAGGAAGCTCAAACTTCCCCAAACAGATTCAATTCAAAGAGATCCTCCCCAAAACATATTATAGTTAAATTGGCAAAGCTCAAAGACAAAGAGAGAAGTCTACAAGCAGCAAGAGAAAAGCATCAGGTCACTTATAGAGGAACCCCCATCAAACTAACAGCAGACTTCTCAACCGAAACCTTACAGGCCAGAAGAAAGTGGAATTATATATTCAAAATACTAAAAGAAAAAAACTGCCATCCAAGAATTCTTTACCCAGCAAGGCTCTCCTACAGAAATGAGGGAGAAATAGTGTATTTCCCAGACAAACAAAAGTTGTGGGAGTTCATCACCACAAAACCAGCCCTGCAAGAAATTCTCAAGGGAGTCATTCATCTGGATTTTGAATAATGGTGACCATCATTACAAATACACAAGAAAAAGCAAAACCCATAGCTAAAACAAAAATGCCAGCAAGAAAGAGAAAGAAGCTAAACTATTCCACCTTAAATCCCCAACTCACATTGAAGAAGAGAAATGAAAGGGGAAATAATGATCAAAAGATATTTAAACAACCTAAACCAGTAGCAATTAAATGACAGGAATTAAACAACACTTCTCAATAACTACTCTAAATGTGAATGGACTAAACTCCCCATTCAAAAGACACAGACTAACTGACTGGATTAAAAAGACAGACCCACGTATATGCTGTCTTCAAGAGACCCACCTCACCTGTAAAGACACTCATAGACTAAAAGTGAAGGGATAGAAAAAGATATACCATGCATATGGAAACCAAAAATGAGCAGGAGTAGCTATTCTTATATCAGACAAAATAGACTTTAAACCAAAAACACTAAAAAAGACAAAGAAAGTCATTATATAATGGTAAAGGGAACTATCCATCTGGAAAACATAACAATTATAAACATGTATGCACCCAAAACCAGAGCACCCAGATATATCAAACAAACACTTTTACGTCTAAAGAAGGAGATAAGTCCTAATACATTAATAGTGGGTGATCTGAACACCCCTCTCTCACTGTGGGACAGGACTTCCAGGCAACAAGTCAACAAAGATACACAGGATTTAATCTACATCCTAGACCAACAGGACTTGGCAGATATATACAGAACATTTCACCCAACAGCTAAAGAATATACTTTCTTCTCATCAGCTCATGCATGGTACATTCTTCAGGATAGACCACATATTAGGTCACAAATCTGGTCTCAGCAAATTTTAAAAAATTGAAATCATTCCAACAATCTTTTCAGACCACAATGAATTAAAACTGGATATAAACAATAAGCAAATCACTGGAAGCTATACAAATAGATGGAAAATAAATAATAAGCTCCTGGGCCGGCCCGGTGGCGCACTGGATAGTGCGCCACTTGGGAAGCGCGGCAGCGCTCCCGTCCGAGGGTTCGGATCCCATGTACAGACCGGTTCCCGCTCACTGGCTGAGCGAGGCGCGGGAGCAACGCCGAGGCTTGCGATCCCGT
>NW_007752114.1:8736-8969 GCF_000696425.1 Galeopterus variegatus | reverse complement strand
AATTTTTGGAGGACATATATTACCAGCTATCCCTATATATAGAACTGTGATTTTTTTTTTTTACTTTTCAAAGTTCAATATTTTTTTTCTGATTTTTCAAATTTGTTACATCTGTACAGTTATTTTACAATAAGAAAAAAATGCAAACTTCCACCTTGTAAGAGGTAAGAAGTTTTTTTATGGTTTGAAAAGAAAGGGTTAATGGAAGACCTGTGTGTTATTGTGTAATATAT
>NW_007752114.1:0-2974 GCF_000696425.1 Galeopterus variegatus | reverse complement strand
CTTAACAAAGTCATTTTCAAAACAAAATTAATTTTAATAAAGTCTGATTTATCATTAAAAATATATATTGTTGATGCTACTGTTTATAATTTGAAGCCCAAAAGTGAGACATTGAATCCAGCATTATGTTCACAGCATTGCCAAAATGTTACATTTGATTTATTATGCAGTTTCTGTGACGTCAAAATAATGTTAATTGTATAAAAAATAAATCAATTTGTTGTTTGTCTCATAACTAATAAAGAAAAAACTAGGTAGGTAAGTTATTACATATTTTTTCTTTGGATAATAACTTCAGTGAATGATTCATTTATTTATTGCAAAAGCAAGCATCTACATCATTTTATCTACCAAGCATAGCTTTTTATATATGAGTATTTTTAATTGACTTGCGACTGTTGGGGATAATATTTTCGTCTTTATTTTTACATGTGTCAAAAAATATGCAAGGGAAAGGTAAAGGGACATAGTCTCTCGTGCGTGAATGAGAAATAGGAAACCCTCATCTGCCAGGCTCTTTGTTTGGGAGAGTGTAAGCATCCTCTCACAATTTCACAACAGTTTTGAGAGCTCTCTCACTATCTCTCTCCTGCCCTTCCCCACTCTTCTGGTCTATCTCTCTCTGATGGTGAGTGTGACTTTTTATACTGTGTATTCTTCCTATTTTGAAGGATTCACATACAGGAGAAAGTGGAAGTTAGGGGAAGATGTGGGACTAACAGTAAGCAGCTTATGAAAAGAGGTTTCATTTAAGAAAGTAGTTGGAAAGGTCTTTTTGACTCCAGGACTAAAAATCAACTTACGAGGTTTGCCATTTTGTTTAATAAGCACTGGAATTTGGTGAATATTTGTATGCCAGGAAGTAACATCTTATTAGAGAAAACCCTAACCCTGATTCCTTTGGCATTACAGAGACTATCAGAAGTCAGAGACTATCAGAAGCGAAATGCCCTCTTGGAATGATGGGCACAAATCAGGCAAGCATGAAGAGATGTGAGAGCCTTGGGTCTGCTCTAAAGCTGACCCAAATCTCTCCTTCTGGATTCTGAAACTGAGACAGGATAGGGCTGTGCCTGTGAACCAAACTGACTCCATTTTTCCTGCAAAGGAAATTTTATTACTTTTCCACTCGTCAGTCATGAGATCCAACCAGTGTGTGTGATTACCCCATGGCCTTGATAAAAGGAACTAAAAGAGACCAGTAGGACATAACCACCCTGAAAAAATAAGCTGAAATAAGAGGGGAACAGAAATTATCCTCTTAGTCTCCCCTTGAAAAACCCCTTCCCCAAGTCTTGTTAAAATATAAGTGTTAGCCTTGTTTAAAACATATTATTATCTATTCACTCCTTCTTTTCCCTGTAACTGTAAAAATTAAGTTACAGATTAACCTTAAGACTGCTTTAGGTGTTCTCACATGCACACAGAGCTTCAACGTGACTGCTGTAATGACCCTCCTAGGATGGCAGTAATGTACACCACCGTCTTGGACCTACTGAGCAGGTGCAAGGACCAAAGCCCTAACTGAGCATCTGCCCATGATGCAATCAAAAAGAACAGAATGGATCACCTCCAGAGGTGCAGAATGACATTGCTGGCCTGCATCCCTTGCCCCCTTTCCCTTTTAAGTACTCTGGACAGCTCCCCCTTGGTGGGGGCTAGCTTCTTGGTAGCTAACTCCCTTATGCATAAATCTATCTCCTCTTATAATAAAATGGCTTTTTTACTGCTGGGTGCATTGTTCATTTCTGTGACTTTGGGACCCAAGAGCCTAATTCAGTAACAAAACTACTGTGGAGGGGAGTCTACAGGTGACTGACTTAAAGAAGTGGACAACTTTAGGAGACAAGCATTGTTGGAATGGACTGTTCTTTTGAATTACATGTGTAAAAATTAAGTTACAGATTAACCTTAAGACTGCTTTAGGTGTTCTCACATGCACACAAAGCTTCAACGTGACTGCTGTAATGACCCTCCTAGGATGGCAGTAATGTACACCACCGTCTTGGAACTACTGAGCAGGTGCAAGGACCAAAGCCCTAACTGAGCATCTGCCCATGATGCAATCAAAAAGAACAGAATGGATCACCTCCAGAGGTGCAGAATGACATTGCTGGCCTGCATCCCTTGCCCCCTTTCCCTTTTAAGTACTCTGGACAGCTCCCCCTTGGTGGGGGCTAGCTTCTTGGTAGCTAACTCCCTTATGCATAAATCTATCTCCTCTTATAATAAAATGGCTTTTTTACTGCTGGGTGCATTGTTCATTTCTGTGACTTTGGGACCCAAGAGCCTAATTCAGTAACAAAACTACTGTGGAGGGGAGTCTACAGGTGACTGACTTAAAGAAGTGGACAACTTTAGGAGACAAGCATTGTTGGAATGGACTGTTCTTTTGAATTACATGAGACTAATGCCTAGGGGAAAACAGGGGTGTGGCATGATGAAGCACCCCCTGGCTTGGGAGAGTAGGCTTAACACCATCCCCAGCATTCCCTAACAGTGTGGCCATGGGAAAGTCTCCTAGAACTTGGAGATTTCAATCCTCTATTTGTAAAAATTACTTACAGTTATCTCTAGGATTCTTCTTGCCATAACTTGGTGAAATAACATAAGTCTCTGGTTTTTGAGTTTAAGCACAGAAAATGAGCCCAAAACCATGTCACCCTGCTCTGTCATGAAATGGCCAGGTTTGCAACTGGCAGCAAGAACATTCAAAAGTGCTCCAGTTGCTCGGGGACCTATTTAACCCCACGAGGCACACAGGACGTTTCGCTCCTCCTTCCTGAGCATCTGCGTGAAATACTTTCAATAAACAGTCAATTTTCTGAGCTGTTTTATTAAACATGCGATTTCAGGGGCACACAGTAGATCTCCTTTACAACTAGATGGAGGGTTCTTAAGGTGTGTCCTTACAGACTTATCAGAGAACTCAGCAGTGCAAGAGAAGATCGATCCATGTGGGGTTAAGTTTTAC
>NW_007752113.1:8341-8969 GCF_000696425.1 Galeopterus variegatus | reverse complement strand
CTCTCCTGAACAGAGCAGAAGCAGGCTCACAGGGTAGTATCTTCCAGTCTCCCTCTTCCAGAGCTGTTTTTCAAGAGGGAAGGGAAGTTCAGCTTCTGAATATTCCTCTTGCAGGAATCCAAGTCCCCTCATGTTGTGGGTCATGTGGTGACTGCCATAAAGATGGAACTTCTACACAGAGTTTCCCTAAAGTCTGACAGTTCTCTACTTCTGTGAGTCCCTCTGTTCCTCCACATCCTAAAAACTCATACACACTGTGATGGAGCCAGCAGCCATTAAGTATCTTTGAAGAGAGAGGAAGNCAACCATGGAGATCACACAGTACAAGGCATTTCAAACAAACATACAAACACATCCTCTGGCTCACTCCACATTGCCCACCTTACGTTTTCCTTCTCTGTCTCTCCTGCTCTCTCTGTGATGCCCTAGAGTCCTCAGTGCTGACACGGCTCAGGCGACACCCTTAGAGGCAGCAGTGCTGTTGTTTCAGGATATGATTTGGTGGTTGAATATGCTTAGCCATCCTACAAGTCAAAACTGCTTTTCTCCTGGGCTTCCCATGGAGAAGGGTCCCTATGTGGTTCTGGCTATCCCTTCGAGCTCTGTCCTGGGTGCACACGACTCGGGA
>NW_007752113.1:5859-6389 GCF_000696425.1 Galeopterus variegatus | reverse complement strand
CAGGAGCAATGGCAGCCACTTTCGTTCCATTAATTCATTCATTCTAAAAGTCGTTACTGAGGCCATCCTACGTGCCACCACAGTTGTGGGTGGGGGGCACCTAGCAGAGAGCAAGCCAGGCTGAGTTCTGTCCCTCGCAGACATCACGTTCACATAAGGGAACATCAAACAAGTTTAGTAAGTCAAGCTGAGTTCACCTTTCATTGATATTCTATTTCCAGAGATGTCTGTCTTCCCCTATGTTAGATCTCCAAATGGCAGTGGCCCCAAGACGTCAGTTTCAAATGCTTATTTCAACTCTGCCCTCAGCACATCAAATCCTACCTCTCTCTCACAAGCTAAGGAATCATAATACTGCCGTTCCTCATATCTGCCAAGGATATCAAAATCTGCAGATGCTCAAGTCCCTGATATTAACTGGTGTAGTAGCTGCATATAAATTATGCACATTCTCCTGTATACTTTAAACCATCCCTAGATTACTCATAATACTTAATACGATGTAAAGGCTATGTAAACAGCTGTTGTAT
>NW_007752113.1:3456-3807 GCF_000696425.1 Galeopterus variegatus | reverse complement strand
TCCCTGCTCCCGCCCCTCTGCGGGCCGATGACAGCGGGTTCCAGCGACACGACGGATTCCCGCGGGCGCTCCAGGTCGGTGCACGGGGGTCCGGGCTGACGAGGCGCCGAGCACAGCCGTGGGGGCTTCCGTGTTTAAACTGGTGGGATCAAGAGGCAGGAGGAGAAAGAAATCCACACCAAACACGTCATAACTAAACTTCTGAAAACGAATGAAACAAACACACACCAGGAATGCCAGAGAAAAATAGTACCTGAGCTACGCAGAAGAACAAGTTCAAATGACAGCAGATTTTGTTCATCAGACACCATGGAGGCCAGAAGGGGTGCAATAGTTTACAAGTGTTGAAAG
>NW_007752113.1:2279-2773 GCF_000696425.1 Galeopterus variegatus | reverse complement strand
GAAGGGGTAGACTGGAATGCTAGACACAGTTGGGTTCATTTCCTAGACAATTTCCTCCTGTGTAGTGCGTGGCAGTTCCAGTACCCAAGTGTCAGATATCTTATTTTGCCTCATCAAAAGTCATTCTCCTGATGGCCTAAGGTATCTGACATCTACCAACCTAATTCACATCTATGGATCAAACATTAATGTGTCTTTTCATAACACCCAGTAATCTATTGAGAAAAATGCTTTCGTTTTCTAGGTAAGAGATGACAAGATTGTAATCAACAGGCTGGATGTAAGACTACCTTGGTTAGATTAGCCAAGTGAATTTTTTTTGATGCCCTGAAAGCGAAGGAAAAATAAAGGGAAATGTCATTTTCCTGCCCTTACATTATCTTGTCTTCCATACCTTGGAAGCAGAATAATTTAAAGAAGTTTGGCAATCTCTCTATAATCTCTTTAGATCTAAACTTAAGATATGTTTGCTTTATACACATACATCTTGTTTT
>NW_007752113.1:0-243 GCF_000696425.1 Galeopterus variegatus | reverse complement strand
GGCCTGCCTGGATCACGGCCTCTCAACAGCAAGATATGGAAAGCAGAACCATGGAAAGGAGGGACGATCAATAACCTCATGACAAATCTGGACATTAGTTCTCACGCCTCAGCACATCTGGGTTTTTCTTGGTCTCAGAGTTGTCTTCTTCCTTCATTCTTACTAATTCTTACTAATGTGTGGTTGCCAATTTTACATTCCACAGGAGTGTTTTTGCTATAAGATGACCTATTTCTACATGCC
>NW_007752112.1:7513-8969 GCF_000696425.1 Galeopterus variegatus | reverse complement strand
TTATATTGTGTTATGACCAGTTATTTAGCTGTAATCTAGTTATACTTGATTATACAATTTGAAAAGGATCTTAGTTATCTGCCAGACAGTAGTCACTGGGTGTTTTCATGAGCCAGGCTCTGTGCCAGGTACTGGGGAACATTGGTATCCAAAGGACACATAGTGCTGCTATGAGATGCAAAAACTCTCCAAAGAAAAGCAGATCTCCATGTCACACTACACTGTCATAAATCATTCCTAGAGATACATAGAGTTCATTAAAATATTTTGTTTCTTGAAAAACATTAAAGTTTAAAAAGTGTGTCCACACAGGGCTGAGCCCGTGGCGCACTTGGGAGAGTGTGGCGCTAGGAGCGCAGCAGCGCTCCCGCCGTGGGTTCGGATCCTATATAGGGATGGCTGGTGCGCTCACAGCGCTCACTGGCTGAGCGCGGTACAGCCAGTCTCAAAAAGGACCAAAGGAAAAAAAAAAAAAAGTGTGTCCACACAATAATAATCTTGTAAAATGTATAAAGGAATGCTTCACACACATGAGTAAATAGACAAGTCCACGATTCAACAGAGATTGCTTCTTTGAACAATAGACAAAAAGTAGGATATACATTTGAAAAAGATGAGCAGTGTGTCTACTATTCATATACAGAATATTGTATGTAGTAGCTGAAAGTGCTTGTTTGGAGCTGGCAGTGAGGGAATGGACTGAAAGGGGAATGGGCCTTCTGGGGACACGGTTAAATTCTTTATCTTGTTTTGACCATTTTCAAAACTTCCCATAAGTACTTAAAATGTGTGCATTTGAATGTACATTAGTTATATCTCAGTTTGTAAGAATATCTAATATTCTATACAGATACCACCAAACTAAACACATTTGTGGTCCTGTTCAGTCCAAGGACCCCCCAGTTTGAGACCCCTGGTGGTAGGTATGGTCTATACCAGGAGTCCAGACACATGGTTTTTGTAACCCAACTTGACTTCAGAGTTTTAGTCTTCTCATCTGTGGATTTTTGTAAGGGTGAACTTGGCTCATGGGCAACGAATTGTGGAACCTTCAGTGTTTATCCTCATTCAAATACCATTCTGTAGATCACCATTTGGGCTGTTCTGGTTTTGGTTTATTAACGATTGTCATTAATTTTTAACGAAGAGTTAATCTTTAAAATACATAAGGCTAAAAGGTAAGAAAAATTACGAAAGAAGAGTGAGGAGGAAATGAATAAAAATAAAAGCAAACCTTGGTGAAAAATAGAATTGATAAGTACTTTGAAAGGGTGGTTCTCTGAGGAGACCCATGAAATAGACATGTGTTGGGCCCAGTCTGATTGGGCATTGCCCCTCCGCCAGTGCAAGGGGAGGGCAGATGTGTTTGATTTGTGTGTTTCCTACCGGGAGCCTGTTGTGAATGCCCAGTATTTAAAATGTATTCTGAGATTTTTTTTTTTTTTTTTTTTTTTTT
>NW_007752112.1:2489-3551 GCF_000696425.1 Galeopterus variegatus | reverse complement strand
GGGCCTTGGTGTTATCAGCACCGCACTCTCCCGAGTGAGCCACGGGCCGGCCCCCTAAATAGGTTTTAATCTACTGTGGTGGTTCTCAAAATGTGGTTCAAGATCAATAGTAATACTATCAGTCTGTTAGAAATGCACATCTCCTTCTCCACCTTTGATGTACTGAATCAAACCTGGAGTTGGAGCCCAGTGTTTTACAAGTCCTCTAGGTGACTCTGATGCACAATAATATTTGAGAACCACTGGTATAGCTGTTTCCTGAGGAAAACAAAGGTCTCTTTATCTTTATTTGAATAAAAGTGTTAGTGCTTTGTAAATGTGTACATAAGGCTGAACTTAGAAAGAGGTAACTAAATTCTTGGGGGCACAAACAAAGGTGATAAATTTGCATTTTTAGCCCTTTTGAAATAATTTCACTGCTTTTATAGAACTATAGTACTTAAATCGTAGGAGTGTTTGTCATCTCTTGTATGAGCCTCTCCATTTAACGTATCTTTCCCTGTGTACAGTATGTCAGAATGTCAAACCCAGTCTGATCTCCTGGTTGGAACAAGAAGAGTTGAGGACATTTGAAAGAGAAGTACTCCAGGGTGAGTGTTCATGAAGATAACTCTTGTCAGTAAGTTCAGTACGTTTGCAACTGTAATGAGGAAATTTTTAAAGATGCATTTTATCTCAGAAGGTCGAGGCCATTTTTCTCAGAAGTTAGGAAATCTTCAACTTCTCACTCTTACTTTACTTATATGTAAACTTTTCCTTAAGCTTATTGTTTTCATGTATGCTCTTTTTCAAGAAATTTAGAACTTTTTTTGACATTCACTTTTTCTGTTCACCATCAATTTTAATTTTCATAGAATCAATTCATCATAATAAATTATCTAAAAATTTGACCTTATGTCCTTATCTTTGCCAAATTTTTGACATAGCTCAAATCCTCAAGGGCCAGCCCCTGGCTCACTTGGGAGAGTGTGGTGCTGATAACACCAAGGCCACGGGTTCTAATCCCTATATAGGGATGGCTGGTTATCTCACTTGGGAGAGCGTGGTGCTGACAACACCAAG
>NW_007752112.1:0-1504 GCF_000696425.1 Galeopterus variegatus | reverse complement strand
ATTCCACAAAGCATTTTACAGGACTTCTGACCTGGATTGGGTAAAACCTCAGTGCACTTCCTTTTTGTTGCTTTGGTATTTCTGGATTGAAGATTTGCTAGGAGACTAATTTTATGTACCATTACTCCCCACTTCCTACTCAAAGTGCTGAGAATTTCAAGTGTAGTATATCGAAGGGAACTTCAGTTTCTTTGCATCATTTCTGAATTCAATTTTAAAATTACTTTATAACCCTATTGAATGTTTTTTAACTAAACTAACATGGATCGAATGAAGCACCCAGCTCCCGTGGAAGTCACATACAAGAATATGAGATTTCTTATTGCACACAGTCCAACCAATGCAACCTTAAACAAATTCATAGAGGAACTTAAGAAGTGTGGAGTTACCACAATAGTAAGAGTATGTGAAGCAACTTATGATGCTACTCTAGTGGAGAAAGAAGGAATCCATGTTCTCGATTGGCCCTTTGGTGATGGCGTACCACCTTCCAACCAGATTGTTGAGGACTGGTTAAGTCTTGTAAAAATTAAGTTTCGTGAGGAACCTGGTGGTTGCATTGCTGTTCATTCTGTTGCAGGCCTTGGGAGAGCTCCAGTGCTGGTCGCCCTGGCATTAATTGAAGGTGGAATGAAATATGAAGATGCAGTAGAATTCATAAGACAAAAGCGGTGTGGAGCTTTTAACAGCAAGCAACTTTTGTATTTGGAGAAGTATCATCCTAAAATGCGGCTGCGCTTCAAAGACTTCAATAGTCATAGAAATAACTGTTATGTTCAATAAAACTAAAGAGCCTGGTGGTATTGCCTAGAAAGTGGAAATTGAGGCAGGACCTAATTTGTTGTACATATTAGCCAACATGTTGGCTTGGTTAATAACTCTAATGAAACTTTCACAGGAGTATGGAAAAGCAGTTTCATCAGGCCACGAGCTTGACAGAATTGCAAGCTCTCTTTTTAGGTTATGATCAACCTATTTGAACATTTCACAAAAGATTCTTGTTGTTCGGCACCTAAAATGTGCTTATCATTTGTACCAATTGACCTTTCCTGAAACATGCAGTATTGAGTTATATCTTATTTAAATCTATTCCCATGCCCAAATCTTATCAATATATAAGACTTTCCTGAAACATGCAGTATTGAGTTATATCTTATTTAAATCTATTCCCATGCCCGAATCTTATCAATATATAAGAAATTTAGAAAGATTAAGTGCTGAAATACCCAGCACAGTCCTTGTATATATATATTTTTTATCATACAGAACTAAAATCTCAATAACTGTGAACATTTTAGACTTTATGTGGTTTATTTCCTTAGTTACATCAAACATTGAAAGTAGGGCCTATGCAGTTATTTCGCTTCCCACTTTATGTTTACATCTCCCATGTTCATACCAGTATGCACAGGTTTGCATTACCATTGTTTCTGTATTATTATTTTTAACAAGTTTAACAGTGATAATTTAATGTCTTTTTATTAATCTTAGTTTGTGCTGCTAT
>NW_007752111.1:0-8970 GCF_000696425.1 Galeopterus variegatus | reverse complement strand
GGCCATAATAATCATATACATTGTATATTGACAAAATAAAAATTAAAAAAAAAAAAAGAATTTCATTTTCTTTATAAATTACCCAGTTCCATTTATTTTATTATAAGTAACAGAAATGGACTAATACAAATACTAATACACAAACTCCATAGTTGAAAAAATTATAAAGTCTGACAATATCAAGCATTGGTGAGAAACTGGTAAAATGGGAAGGCCCACACATTGCTGATGAGAATGCAAATTTGTACAATTACTTTGCAAAAGTGCTTGATATTATCTAATGAATCTGAAAATGTATACCTTAATCTCAGGTACTTGTGTACCAGGCTACAAGTTTGTGTTCATTGCAACATTTTTTTTTTTATAACTGCACAACTTGAAAGAAACCATATGTGCTTCATCAGTGCAAAAGATTTTTTAGTATATTTGTACAATGGAGTCCTATTAAGCAATAAAAATCAACAAACTACAGCTATACAAAATAATATATTTTATCTCAGAAACATAAAGCTGAGAGAAAGAAGCATGACATAAAATAATGCACACACTATAATTCCATTTGTATGACACTCACAAATAGGCAAAACTGAACTATATTGTATAGAGATGCATACGTACGTGGTAAAACTATAAAAAAATCAAATTATGACAAAAGTCAAGGAAGTGGCTGATGTTGGGAGATAGCAGGAAGTTTTTAATGAAAAGCATAAGGTGGGGTGAGATGTTGCTTCTAAGAACAATATTCTATTGTTTGACCTGAATGGTGCTTTACAATAGTTTGTTAAACTTCATACACTTTTATGTACTTTCCCAAATGTATATTTTATTTCACAATAATAATAAAAAACTATTATAAGTCATGTCACAATAATAAAATATATTTTAAAAAGAAAAAGACTATATCTGAATTAAAAACTTGAAAAAATATGAGATTAACACAAAGCAGAAAGAAAAAATGGTATATATAAAAGCAAAAATTAATAAAATAAATATCAAAAAAATAGGGCATCAACAGAAACTGATTCTTGGAAAGACTAATAAAACAGACTGGAGGCAAATTGCTCCAAAGCAAAAAATGTATAAAAGTACAAATAAATATTAGGACTTAAAAGGTGGACACAAATTACAGAGAGTAGAGATTTAAAACTCCATAAGAATAAATCACATAAATAACTTCGTGGCAATAAATTTGAAAACTTTGAAGAAATGAATAATGCTCTAGAAAACAGCAACATCAAAACTGACTCAAATCTATTGGAAACTGAATAGAACAATGTGATGGTTAATTTTATGTGTCAACTTGGCTGGGCCATGGTGCCCAGATATTTGGTCAAACATCATTCTTGATGTTTCTGTGAAGGTGCTTTTTAAATGAGACTAAAATTTAAATCCGTGGATTTGCTTCATTCTCTCTACTCCACCGTTTTCTGACAAGTGAGACCCCTGCATTGCTGTAAAGCCACCACCACAGAGACCCCTACCAGATGTGTTCCCTGGACTTTGAACTTCCCAGCCTCTGAAACTGATCCAGTAGCCACCAAGGGTGCCAATGTGACATGCAGCTGCATAGGACCCTAGGATATCCTGGCCCCACCCCCAAAGGATCTGACCCAGCTCCCACCAAGGATGCCAATGCATCAGGCAGCCACACAGACCCTAGTAAGCTGGCCTCGCCTCTCAAGAGCCTGACCCACCACCACTGAGGGCGCCAGCATGACAGGCAGCTGTGCCATCAGCAACACTCCTCACCACTGCTGCAGACACCAGTACTGATGGAGTGGGCCATGGCAGCCACTGCCATAGCAACTATTGCAATACGCATGGCTCGCTGCCACACCTGAAGCCACTGCTACCTCATAGGAGACCCACTGACCACTCATTGGCATAGACAGAAGGAGAGTCACCAGTGGAACCCAAGGAAAGAGGAAAGAAAAAAGAGAAAGCCCACTCAGGGTCACCCATTCAAATTAAGGAGGACTAGTATACCCCAGTGCACCCATCAGGTTCAAGGGGAGCCAGCCAGGGTGCCAAAAGGCCCACTCAAGAACACCCACCATAACCTAAGGGTGACAAGACTCCAAGGTGCTACCACCCAAAATTTGAGAGTTTGCCCATGTCTTGATGAACCAACCTCAGCAGGGAAATGCTAAGTGCCCCAGGGATTAGGCCACAGAGGCACTCTCATGCAACTCCAACACCGAATTCGGCCAAAGTACCTGCATGGAGACTACACTACTGCATTTACCTGAAACCAATACTAAAACATCCCATTCGACCATCATTATAAAACACATCTACAAGAGGAAGTCCATCTCCTCAAACCCCGCTCCAGAGTACTAGAAAAAGCCACTGCTGTACCAAATGACTAAACACCAGCATAGGTATACTAAAAATATGGAAAAAAAAAAAACAAGAAAATATCACACCACCGAAGGAATATAATAATTCTCAAATACCAGATTCTATAAAACAGGAAGTCCTTGAAATGACTGAAAAGGAGTTTCAAGCAAAACTCCTAAGGAAACTCAATAAGATACAAGAAGACTCGGACAATGCAACAAAATGAGAAAAAGTATCTGGGACCTGAAGGAGGAGATGTACAAAGAAATAAATGCCCTAAAAAAGAATGTAGCAGAGCTTATGGAACTGAAAGATTCATTCAACAAAGTAAAAACACAACAGAGAGCTTAAACAGCAGTCTAGAACAAGCAGAAGAGAGAGTTTCTAATCTTGAAGACAGCCTTTTTGAAATAACCCAGGTGGATGAAGAAAAAAATAAAGAAAAAAGAATTTAAAAAACTGAAGAAAACCTAAGAGAGATAGCAAACAACCTTAAACATACAAATCATATAAATATCTGAATCATGAGTGTTCCAGAAGGGGAGGAAAAACTAAAAGGCATTGAAAACATATTCCACAATATAATAGCAGAAAGCTTACCAGGTATAGGGAGAGATACAGACCTTCAGATCCAGGAGGCTCAAAGATCCCCAAACAGATTCAACCCAAGAAGTCCTCTCCAAGACATGCTATTGTCAAACTGGCAAAGTTTAAAGACAAAAAGAGAATCTTAAAAGCAGCAAGAGAAAAGCATTAAGTCACCTGTAAGGGAGCCCCTATAAGACTAATAGCAGACTTTTAATCAGAAACCCTAAATGCCAAAAGAAAATGGGATGATATATTTAAAATCCTAAAAGACAAAAATTGCCAGCCAGGAATACTATACCCAGCAAGGCTATCCTTCAGAAATGAAGAAGAAATAGTATACTTCCGGGACAAACACTGTGGGAGTTCACCACCACATGACCAGCCCTAAAAGGAATCCTAAAGTGAGTACTGCACATGGTATCTAAAAAAAACCCATCACTACCATGAATACACAAGAAAGAAGTAAACCCACCAGTAGAACAAAAAATGCAAACAAAAAAGAGAAAGGAATTTTATCTAACTACCTCAAGAAACCAACAAACACAAAAGACAAACAATAAAATGGAAAAGAAGGGAAAAAAGATATTTAAAACATCTAAACAAAAATCAATAAAATGCCAGGAGTAAATCAACACCTGTCAATAATAAATCTTAATGTAAGAGGATTAAATTGTCCACTCAAAAGACACAGACTGACTGATTGGATTAAAAAGACAGACCCAACACTATGCTGTCTTCAAGAAACTCACCCCACCTGTAAACACACACAGACTAAGAGTGAAAGGATGGAAAAAGATATACCATGCAAATAGAAAAAAAACAAGCAGGAGCAGTTATCCTTATGTTGGATAAAATAGACTTTAAATCAAAAACCATAAAGAGACACAGAAGGCCACTATACAATGATAAAGGGATCTATCCACCAAGAAGACATAACAATCTTAAATATATGTGCACCCAACATCAGAGCAGATATATAAAGCAAATACTATTAAACCTAAAGAAAGAGATACTATAATAGTGGGTGACCTGAAAATCCCTCTCTCAGCACTGGACAGATCATCTAGGCAAGAAACCACCAGAAAAACACAAGATCTAAACCACACTTTAGACCAGTTGAACTTGGCAGACATCTATAGAACATTTCGTCCAACAACCATAGAATATACATTCTTCTCATCAGCACATGGAACATTCTCCAGGATAGACCACATGTTAGGTCACAAATCAAGTCTCAAAAATTTTTAAAAACTGAAATTATTTCACGTGTTTTTTTCAGACCACAATATTTTAAAACTAGAAATCAATAACAAACAAAACTCTGGAAACTATACAAATACACAGAAATTAAACAACATTCTCCTGCATGACCTATGGGTCCAAGAAGAAATTAAACAGGAAATCAAAAAATTTGTTGAAACTAATGAAAATAATGGTACATCTTACCAAAACTTGTGAGATACTGCAAAAACAGTATTAAGAGGGAAGTTTATCACAGTAAATGCATACATCAAAAGAATAGAAACATTGCAAATAACCTAACACTACACCACAAAGAACCAGAAAAACAAGGACGATCCAACCACAAAGTCAGTAGAAGGGATGAAATAATTAAGATCAGAATAGAACTAAATGAAATAGAAACCCCCCAAAATAATACAAAATACCAATGAAATAAAAAGTTGTTTTTTTGAGAAGATAAGCAAATAGACAAGCCATTAGCTAGGCTAACTAAAACAAGAGAGAACACACAAATTTCAAAAATTAGAAATGAAAAAGGAGACATTACAACTGATACCACAGAAATATAAAGAATCATCAGAGACTACTATAAACTATATGCCAACAAATTTGAAAACCTGGAATAAATGGACAAATTTTGGGGCACATGCAAGCTACCTAGGCTGAACCAAGAAGACATAGAAAACCTGAATAGACCAAAAACAAGCAAAGAGATTGAAGATGCAATCAGTAGTCTCCCAACAAAGAAAAGCCCAGGAATGAATGGCCTTACTTCCAAATTCTACAAAACCTTTAAAGAAGAATTAATAACAATTCTCTTAGAACTATTCTGAAAAATTGAAACAGATGCCATTCTCCCAGACTCATTCTATGAGGCAAACATCACCATGATACCAAAATCACACAAAGATACAACATAAAAAGAAAATTACAGGCTAATATCTTTGATGAATATAGATGCAAAAATCTTCAAAAAATATTAGAAAATAGAATACAGCAACACATCCAAAAAATTATACATCACCATCAAGTGGGATTCTTCTCAGGGATGTAAAGATGGTTTATCATATGTGAGTCAATAAATGTGATACACCTCATCAACAAAAATTGAAGACAAAAACCATATGATTATATCAATAGACACAGAAAAAACATTTGACGAAATTCAACATCCCTTTGTGATAAAGACTCTCAACAAATTAGGCATAGAAGGAAAGTATATCAACATAATTAAAGCCATATATGACAAACCCACTGCCAATATCATCCTGAATGGGGAAAAGTTGAGAGCTTTTCCCTTAAGAATGGGAACAAGACAAGAATGCTCACTCTTGCCACTCCTATTTAACATAGTATTGGAAGTACTAGCCAGAGCTAACAGTCAAGTGGAAGAAATAATGGGCATCCAGATTGGAAAAGTTGAAGTTATATTATCCCTGCTTGCAGATGACATGATCCTATATATAGAAAAACCTAAAGTCTCTACCGAAAAACCCTTAGAGCTGATAAAATAGTTTCAGTAAACTTACAAGATACCAAATGAACATGCAAAAATCATCAGCAGTTTTATATTCCAATAAGGAACTAGCAGAAAAAGAAATCAAGAAAGCAAGCCCATTTACAGTAGTCACCAAAAGAATAAAATACCTGGGAATCAATTTAACCAATGAGGTGTAAGATCTTTACAATGAGAACTACAAATCAGTGTTGAAAGAAATTAAAGAGGAACCCCAAAATGGAGATACATTCCATGCTCATGGACTAGAAGAATTAACATTGTGAAAATATCCATACTACCCAAAGTTATCTACAGAATCAGTGCAATCACTATCAAAATACCAATGACATTCTTCACAGAAATAGAAAAAATAATCCTAATATTCATATAGAACAACAGAAGGGCTTGAATAGCCAAAGCAATCCAGAGCAAAAAATAAATAAAAGTGGACACATAACATCACCTGACTTCAAATTATACTACAAAGCTAGAGTAAGCAAAAAAGCATGGTACTGGCATGACCACAGACACACAGACCAATTGAACAGAATAGAGAACCCAGAAATCAGCCCATATATCTACAGCCAACTGATATTTGACAAAGCCACCAAGAACATACACTGGAGAAAAGACTGCCTCTTTGAAAAATGGTGCTGGAAAAATTGCACATCCATACATAGAAGAATGAAACCAGACCCTTACCTCTCACCATATGCCAAAATCAACTCAAAATGGATTAAAGAATTAAATATGCATCCTGAAACTACAAATCTCCTGAAAGAAATCATAGGGGAAACTCTTCAGGATGTAGGACTGGGCATAGACTTTATGAATACGACCCCAAAAGCACAAGTAACAAAACAAAAAATAAACAAATGGGATTATATCAGACTAAAAATCTTCTGCCAGCAAAAGAAACAATTAACAGAGTGAACAGACAACCAATAGAGTGGGAGAAAATATTTGCAAAATATGCATCCAACAAAAGATTAATAATATCCAGAATATACAAGAAACCCAAACAACTTAATTGCAAAAAAAGAAAAAGGGGGGGGGGAGAGGTGCAGCAATCACAGTAATATGTTGGGCTTTTTGGGAGAGGAGAACAGAGCTGGGGTTGCTGGGGGTGGAGGGGAGGATGAATTGGTGGGGGGCTGTGAGGATCAGTATATTGTGTAATGGTAGATGTGCTGTTTGTCCTGATTTGAACATCACATGTTGCACACTGGTATTGATATTCAATGCTGTGCCCCACAGATATATACAATAAAAATTTTAAAAAATATATCATTAAGCATCAATATATATATATATATATATACACACACATGCAGAGTTATATACATACATTTTTATATATATACAACTATTTATACATATGTATATACATATAAATAGTTGGTTGTATTTCTCTGGAGATCCCTGATTAATACAAGTAATAATCAGTAAAGAATTTAACCAAGCTTTTAATTTCAACCTACAAAACCCTGGATATTTTGGAGCTAAGTTCTAGTAAATAATTCAGTAATGAATAATTCCTAACCAATATAATCTGTCCTGAGAAATAAATAAGAAAAAGCCTTCGAATAATTTGTGAAGCAAGTGTAACCTTGACACTAAAGCTGGACAAGGACTGTATAGAGAAGTTGCCTTTGCACTTACTTTTCCCTCTGCCTGGAATGCTCTTCCCCACACCTTCACGCAGCTGCCTCATTCTTTTCACTCAGTCTCTGCATACATTTTACCTTATCTGAGAAACCTTCCCCCACAGTTCTATGTGAAATAACTTGCTCTTTCTTAAGCAAGTACTCTTTATTTATTATTTTTTTCCACAGTCTTAATCACTGCCTGGTATAATACATCTTTATTTGCCTACTGTCTGTCTCTCCACTAGAATGCAGGATCCATGAAGGCAGAAAGTGTTTTTCTCTGCTGGCTCCCCAGTTCTTAGAACAGTCCCTGGTGCATGGTGGGCACTCCATTATTATTTGCTGAAAGATTGGTGAATAAAATGTCCCTCTCATTAAGGTAACTGATAGATGAATTGTCATTTATGTGTACAACTAAAATACTATACAGCAAGAAAAAGTGAAACAACTGTATTTCCATATATCAACATGGAAAATATATTTTTAAATGATATGTGCAGAATAGTAATATATGCAAATGTTTAAAGTATAGAAAGCAGTACAATATATTGCTTATAATTAAATATATACTTAATATCATACCATGCATGGGAATGCTGCATAACAATCTCTGAGGAATATGGGAGGGATTATTTGTTAGGGAAATACTGGAAATAATCTAATTTTTAATCAGTAAAATGACAGATAAGTAAACCATATTTTTTCTACAATAAAAATGCTACTGTGTAGTTAAAACCAATGAAGTAGTATTATAGTTCTCTGGAAAAATCTCAGAAACATAATATGGAGTAAAACAATTAATTTACAAAAAGTTAACTTCATCATGGGCCGACACATGGACCAAAACTGGCTTACAGTCTGTTTTTATATGGCTTACAAAGAATGGTTTTTATAGTTTTAATGTGCTGTAAAAAAAACAAAAACAAGAAGTATATGCCACAGAAACGTTACATGACCTGCAAAGGCTAAAATATTTGCTATCTGGATCTTTACAGAAAAGTTTGCTGAACCCTCCTATAATACTTATGTGTATAGTTTTCTGGGGTTTCTGTAACAAAGTATTACAAACTGATGGATTAAACAATTGAAATTTACTGTCTCATAGCTCTAGAGTCTATAAGTTTGAAATCAAGGTGTCAGCAGGGGTGATTCTTTCTGAGGGCTGTAAGGAAGAATCTGTTCCGTGCCTGTCTTCCATCTTCTGGTGGCTTGCTGGCAATCTTTGACAGTTTTTGTCTTGTAGATCTTAGGTTTCATCTTCACATAGATGTGTGCATGTCTGTGTCCAAAATTCCTCTTTTAACAAAGATGGCGACCGGTCTGGAGCGGCCGTGCCAGGAAAAGGCACGATCCTGAGAGCTGTGCGCTATGATACCAGAGTATTGATTGTATTTCCAAGAGCAACAAAAGGCGAATAATTCTTTCAACAACGATCCTACATCGACAAACAAGCGGCAGCAGGTTTGAGGTTTTGGGGCCAACACAGAGGAGGACTCCTGAGAGCACCCAGGCCCGGCTGCAGGAACGGGCGAACAGCCCAGGCAACAAAGGCCAGGAAAGCCAGCAAAGGACTGCACAGAGGCAGAGAGAAGCGCGCCAGACCGGCCCAAATCTGCGAGCTCTGTGAGTCACCCCCAGCCCAGCCCCACTTGC
>NW_007752110.1:8671-8970 GCF_000696425.1 Galeopterus variegatus | reverse complement strand
CAGGTTAGCTCGGGAGGGGCCTTGCTTGTTCACTATACCCAGAGCTCAGGGCAGAGCCTAGCATTTGGTGGAGAAGTGACACATATCAGTTAAATGTACGAATATTTTCTTTTCTTAAAGCAATATGAAGGACCATTATATGACTCTCTCTTCCCTTGTGTATGTTTAAAGTTTTCTACCATAAGAAGTAAACTGAAGGACGGCCTGGTGGTGCACTCAGTAGAGTGCGGCGCTTGGAAGTGCGGCGGTGCTCCCGCCGAGGGTTCGGATCCCATATAGAGACCAGTCCGCTCACTGGT
>NW_007752110.1:2160-3029 GCF_000696425.1 Galeopterus variegatus | reverse complement strand
CACATATTGTACACAAATACTGATAGTCAACTCTGTACCCCATAAATATGTATAATCAATTGTTGTTTTAATTAAAAAACAAATTAAACATAAAATAGAATACTCTGGCCTCAACTCATCCAGACAAAAACAAGACCGAGCCTTCGTAGCAGCTTCCCATGAACTGATGCCATAACATGGGATGGAACAATACCTTAAATGTGCCAGTATTCTAAAAATGTAATATTAGCCAACAGTGAGGAAAACTTTAAAACTAGCTTCTTGGACAAGGTCAAAGCTTCAAAATGAAGAATGTTAATTCCAAAAAGATTTTTTTCTGGGCCAGATCCTAAGGAGAAAACATGTGACTGAATGTCCCAGGAAATGACCCAAAGATACTCTGAAGGCAAACTGGGGCAAGTAGTGTATCCTGTGATACAAAAGCTGGCAGCAACAATGTGATTTTCAAGGCACACAAAGACAGCACTTCCAAACTGGTACTGAGAAGCCATCCCGGAAAAACAGCCGGGACCAATAGAGAGGGATCTGGGCGGTCTTTGTTTCTAAGTAGTATCTGCAGGAGGATTTGTAGCTCAGAAAAGAATCAGTCTCACGCTAAACTAGTCATCAGTTAATCACAAATTCAGACTTTAAAAAGAGAGATCAATAAAACCATAATTATTAATTACTTGAAACTTTTATATTAAAAAGGCGACAGTACCGAATTAAGGCCATCAGACTGTCCTCTGAGGAAATGTTTAGTCAACCAACCACAATTAATTAATTGTATTTTATTAGCACACTGTCAAGGAAAAATGATTGACCAATTCTTTCTCTCAATCAGCTTCATTAACTTTCTGGATTTGCTCATGTATGAACAAAATCAGAGT
>NW_007752110.1:0-624 GCF_000696425.1 Galeopterus variegatus | reverse complement strand
ACAGTATGGACAGCAGCATTTGGTTGCCAACCAGGTGCCTCTCAGAGAAGTGTTTTGGAGGGAGGAAAGTAAAGGAACTGAAATACCTTGCAAATAAGATGTTCTACTCTCAACCCTGACCTCACATGAACCCATTTTCATCTTTGAATGGAGGAAGAGAAAAAGAAATAGAACAATAAAAATCTAAAGAGTGAAAGAGAAGATAACTAGAAGTACAACATGAAACATTAGTTAAAGGTTCCAGAGTCAGATGGACCTAGGTTTCAATCCCAGCTCTGCAGCTTAACCACTTTGTGTTAGATGGTGGCCAATCTGCTTAATCATCATGAATTTTTGTCCTGTCATCTGTAAAACTGGGTTAACAACACCCTACTGAGTTGTTGGGAAGAATATAAAAAGACAAGTATGTAAAGCACTCGGCATGCTGCCTGTCATGGAGAAGGTGGTCAATCCAAAGTAGCAGCAGAGAGAGGGGAGGGGAGGGGAGCGGAGGAGAGGAAGGGTTCAAAGAAAAGCCTGAACTCACTCAGAACAAACATTTCATTCTTCTTATAATCAATCTGAAAACATGTCCTGATCCCTTACTACATAATTAGTAATGCGCTTCATTCAGAAGGGAATGTG
>NW_007752109.1:0-8971 GCF_000696425.1 Galeopterus variegatus | reverse complement strand
CCCAGGCCCGAGCCGGCTACGCCGCCACCTTCAGCCTTTTTCTTTCTTTCTTTCTTTCTTTCTTTAATTACTGAGAGAAAATATACACATAAGCAAAAAAAAGAAAGAAAGAAAAAGAAAAGCCTCCGCGGCAGGCGATCGCGGGGGTGGCGAGGAGGCCGGCGAAGGCGGTAATGCAACCCTAATGCAGATAGCTGACATCAACTTCCGTCAGACAGCTCCTGGAGATCGAACCTTTCGATTGTAACTGGGACAATTTGCATAGTGATTCCCTTTCAGAGCTTTCCCGGGTCCATAACAAGCTCAGGCAGCTATTCAAATGCAAGTTGCATCCCCAAATGCGAGGCTGCCCTGACCAAAAAGAGCCACTCGGCGCCCGGGAGAGGGGAGACGCGCTCCGGCTCTCATCCTCTTTTCTCCTTTCTTCTCCCTTCCTCTTCTCTGGTTCCTGATCTAGCTGGAAGCTGTTTATTTATGGCTGCAAATGTGTGTGAGGGGGAATTGATCTTTGCCTGGACTTAAAGATGGAGCCGAAGGAGCTGGAGGGAATTTGGGTTTGTGCGCCGAGGGGGGCCGCTGGGCACCGAGCTCGAGGTCTTCCTTCCCCGCACCCTTCACCCCGTGACCTTGCAGGAGTCTGCGGGCCTGGGAGCGGCCCCGCTGACCCACCTGCCCGAGGCTGGGCCGCCGAGAACGTCTTCGGGCAGGGGGCCGTCCTGTCCCTGTCTTTTAAACAGAGCGCAATAAAAGGTATCACCTGCGACGTGTGCTGATTACTTTTCCTTGCTGGGCACGGGGCGCAGGGTAAGGGGTGGGGGGTGAATTATGGGTTCCGGAGAGATGGAGGAATTAAGGGGCTTGAAATTCGGTTCCCCGTTTCCCTGTTTCTTTCTCATTTGAAATTATGTAGTTTGACTCTCGTTTCCCTCCCTGCTAGGGGGCAAATCTTCGAACACGAACCTGAGAGCATGTCGCAGAAGCAACTTGCCATGAAATCCTCTAACGCGTAGCGACTCGCCCACCAGGGTAAGCCGGTTTCACAGACGTATGCGGGGTGGGGGCGGGTGGGAGAAGGGGGTGGTAGGCCGGGGTAGGGGGTCCTGGGGACCCGCCATGCTGGTCCGCCGCTGAGCCTGTGGCCACGCAAACAGGGTGCGAGCCGGGGGCGGAGAGCAGCGGCCGCTACCGCCGTGGAGCCGAGCGGGGGAGCGCCCCCTCCCAGCCTGCGGGTCCTGCCACCGCCGCTAACAGGTCCTCCCGCGAGTTCAAAGGAGCAAATGAGAGCTGAGAGGAGGGTGTAAATAACACGGACGTGCCCCGCGGTGGTGGCCGGTACGCGAGCGGGCGTCTGCGTTTTGTGCTCGGTTCTCCTGCCCCGCAGCGTGAGGCGGGGAGAACCGCACCTGCGTTGACGAGCCTTGTAGAAATGGAGCCAACTGGATTTACTTGCCGGAGGAAATTTGCAAATTGGAACTTGCCTATACTTCCCTAGGCTGGTTCAAGGTTTCTAAATCTCCCGGGTTTGTTCAGCTGTCTCTCTCAGAGCCAACCCAAACCTGCCAAAAATGATCACAGGCCACTGACCTTGTTAACTCGGTAGCAAAACCAGCTTCTCTGGTCAGAGGGCAGTAAAGCAGCAGCTAAATTCGTGTTTGGTGTTAGGGTTTTTTGTTTTGTTTTGTTTTTTAGTGGTGAGAAAAATGTAGGCTTCTTAAACCCGCAGAATGAGCCAAACACATTTTCTAATGTTCTTTACTCTTATTGGTTCGAGTGCTGGAAGCTGTCTGGCCGTAAGCTTTTTCGTTGCGCCTGTTTTATGCAGAGCATCTCTTTTTTTATGTCTTGGTATCTTTAAAAAATGTAGAATGTTTCACCAATCAATTCCTTAATGACCAGATATGTAAGAGAGCATTTGGGATTGAATGGTGAGAAAAGCTGGAGAGTACAAATAAACTAAATTCAAAATGAAAACAAATTGAACAGATGAAATGATTATGAAAGAAGAGGGGGGAATTAAGTTGTCTGGAAAAAGCGAATTTAGGGTCTGAACTTTCCAGATTTAATGATGACACAGGACAAATCCAAAGGAGTTAAATTACTCCTTTGACCCTATATGTACCACCAAAGAGCACAGGCCCTCCTAGGCATTTTGGCCATGGCACATTTTGAGGCATTTCAAAGGAAAATTCCATTTTGGGATATCTGCATACTGTTTCAATAAACTACAACCAATTAGGTGACATTTAGTCCTGGTGGAAAGCAATTTAAAATTTATTTCTGGCTTTAGGAGGGAAAAAGAAAAAAATTAAAACCCTGGTAGTTAAATGATTACTGTTTTCTACGGGGTTATTTCGATGTAAATAATCTACTCTCCTGTCAGCACAGAGGAAGAAGGCAGAGGCCTGGTGAACAGGATGGGCCAGCCAGGCGATGACAAAGCTCTCTGCCTCTGAGTTCTGAAGGGGGTGTTGGGAGGCTCTGAACGTAGCTTTGGGTTTGTTGCATCTCTCACTCTCTTAAAACAGTAACTCAAGATGTAAGTAAAAGTCTTTTCATTTTTTATTGATCCCGCTAACATCTTTCATTATCCAGCATGTAGCCACAGCAAATTATTGCTCATTTGATACCGAGAATTCTATTGACCATCACTTTCGTTGGAAAGAATTCTAACTACTCGGCTGTTCTGTAATCAGTCAGAGCTGAGGCTGAGGACATTCCATGGCTAAAACCAAAGTAAATTGAGCCCTCTGCCTCCAGGAATTGATGGAGATGTGTTCATTATATTGGGCCACGTGGATATGAATAGAAATCTGCTTTTTACTCTGCTGGCCTTGCCCTCACTCAGGCATAAGGTCGGC
Source organism: Galeopterus variegatus (assembly GCF_000696425.1). NCBI lineage: Eukaryota > Metazoa > Chordata > Mammalia > Dermoptera > Cynocephalidae > Galeopterus > Galeopterus variegatus. The sequence continues at coordinate 6,113 of NW_007752109.1, read as the reverse complement.
CCTTGTAACAGAACTGTTACTTGGATGGCTGGGTATTCGTTTGCCTCTCCTACATCCCTTCTGGTAACTTCTTTCCAGTTCTGGACAGGTTGGGGCAATGAAATGATGCAATGGAAGAAGGCTCCTGCATCCTGTAGTCAAAGCCACCCCAACTTGGACGCTTTGAGAAATCTTTAAAACCTCCCCTGTCCAAAGGAAAATAAAATTCCCAAAATGTTCAGATGAGTGACTTCATGATCTTAGTATAATTTCCTAAATTAAACTGCACCACCCCCACCACATCCCAGTGAAGACCCCACGTCATCAAAGAGGGCTGAATTGAGGGATTGGGGGAGTTCTTAGATCCGCGTCTGTTCTGTCTGATCAGCAATGGGAGTCCAACTGGAATGACAGACCAGGTGATTCCTGCACTCACGCCAGCGGCCTTGCGGAGAGAAAACACGGAGCTGCGGAAGGCCTGACCTTTGACCCTCGGGCCGGCAGCTCCAGGGCGCTCTCCAGAGGCTGGAGAGTGAGTCCGGTCGGGAAACGAGGCTGGAGAGAGGGCCCGAAAGGGCAATGGGAGAGACCGGCTTTATTCGCTGGGAAACTGGTGGCGAAATCAGGCTTCACGCTGAAAGGAGCTGGAGCTGCCCACAGCAGGGGCCACCCAGCGCCCCGACCCTCCGGCCGCCGGCCGCCATCTCCAAGCCCGAGGCGGCCTGATCAGGCCTTTCCGTCGAGACCCACCCACGCTGCCGCCTCCCTTCCAGCGTCTGGGGCAAAGGCGCCCCGACTCCGGGGTGCGCTGGCCCCTCACGACAGACAGAAGTCGAGCCCGACAGCAAGCGGCGGCTGAGCTGAGCTGATGGAGCTCGGCCCCTGCTAGCCTGGCGTCGGCGCCCAGCGGGGCCTGTCAGACTTCCAAATAACAAGGGATCCACGTCCTTTTCTTAAGCCCTCGACCCCAGGAAAATGCCAGGACGACCTTGGAGGACCCATGCCCCTAGGGACTCCGTGGAGGAGATGGTTTGGTTAGGTTTCATTTCCACGGCTTCCAGGAGATAAGCCCTCTCGGGTCGGTTCCAGAACAAAGGAACAACCAATTAACGACTTTCAAACGAGTCCCTGGCCTGTGCAGCCTGAGAAGCAGCGCCGGCTCCAAATCCGAAGGCGCATCGAGAGGCTCCAAGAGACCCGGCTCGGTCGTTCCGTTTCTGACGGTGCCGTTCCGTGCGCGTGGAGCCAGCCGCACTTCGCGGGCCGCGCCCCTTGACCCCTCCCGCGATGGGGAGTCACTTTCTTCTGAAGCAGGGCTCAGAACCGGTAGGGAAGTGTGCTGCGCACGCTGGACTGTCACCTAAGCGCAGAGACGCGGGTGGACTCTGACTCGGCTTGGGGTCGGGGGGTGAATGGAAGATGAGACACGCATTGCGGAGTTTTTAGTTTTTCTCTTTTTTTTTTTTTGAACATAGATAATAGCCCCTGGTGTCGGTGTAACCAGCGCGCGCCCAGTGCAGTCTTAGTCCTCGAGTGCGCCGGCGCCCGCCACACTTGGAGCCACACAGAGGTTTCGGAAACCCCATTTTCCTGACTGCAGCCTAGACTCTGAAACCCCGCTAGCCTCTCGGGGAAGGGAGCCCGACCCCGTAGGAGCAGCCCGTCCCAGAGGCATATATGCTCGCGCCGATACACAGGGACAGGGCAGTTCTTCCTAGAACAGAAGGCTGCATGAGGATCTGGCAGGCCGCGGCTGAGCTAGTCAGGAAGGCTATGGCGCTGCCCAAGTCCGGAAACCAATAATGCAACGCCAGCCTGAAAGTTATTTTGGGGATCCGGACCTGGGTTTGAGTAGAAAAGTTAGAGGCAAAGGACAGATCACCCAGCATTTCTATGGAATGAGGCAGAATTGAGAACTACCCAGCTAGACGGGCATTGCCCCAGACTGAAGATTAGGAAATTTGTTCTCCTGGCACACACGGCGTCACGCATATCCTCCGACCGCAGGCTCACCCCTGCGCAGGGGGCCTCTGGCTCCGCCATGCACTTCCCAACCGCCCTATCGGCCTCCTCCAGGTTTTGCCAGGCAACTACAACGAGCAGAACTCGATAGTAAATTATTTTGTTCAGTCTTCTGTCTTTTTGTAAAAATAAAATGCAACACTTTGTCATTTTTAATCACATAAGCAGACAATAAATCTAATTTTGATATTGATCTTTTTCCAGAATCAAGAGATTTTTTGCAGTGTCTGTTGTGTTTCCTTTCCAAGGAAGGGCCTTTTGCTGGTTGATTGTGTCTACGCGGGCCATCACTTATATGAAACATGTAGTTGATTGTGGACTTTGAAACCGGGTAGCTGACAGGAGATTCTTCCTGGGTGATAGGAAGTTTAGATTTTGTCTAATTATCTAGATGATGGTTTCAACTGGGCTGACCCTGGTACTCTAGGACAGATTTAAAGTTCGGTCGGTGCTTCTTGGGGTTATGGCCTCTGAAATTCACTGTTTAAAAATTTTTTCAAAATAAAATAAATAAAAATAAACACAACCACCTTAAAAACTAACTGATGTCAGGGGCCCAGATGGTGTCACGAGGGCATTGGCAAGAGGATCCCACCCCCCACAGATGCCAAGCCCCAGGATGGGGAAAGGGGACAGTCAGGCTTGGACAAGTACCCAAGCTAAGGGCTAGCTGTGAAGTGTCAGGGAACACTGGTTACAGCAAAAGGCCCCCCAGAAGCATGGGTGTCCCCTCTGCATCCTGATGCTCAGCTATCACTCTCCTTTTTCAAAAACAGAATTATTATGTCGATGCCAAAAGGAGTTGGCACCTTTCATAGGAGACGTGCACTAAGTCCCTAGAAAAGGAGGGAGGGAATGAGGGAAGAAAGCTAGGGACACAGAAAAAATAAGAAAGAGATGGAGGAAATAAAAAAGGAAGAGGAAGGAAAGAGAGCAGAAATCAAGAAAGAAGAGGGAGGAAGGGACTGGGGAAGGGTGAGAAGGAGGAGAAAGGGCTTGGAAGGGGAAAGAGAAGTGGAAGAAAGGGAAAAGGAGAGGAGAAAAGGAGGATGAAGGAGAGAAAGGAAGGGAGAGAAAAAGTAGTAAGGGAGGGAGAGAAGAAAAACAGATTTTAAAAGACCAAATAAAGAAAAACTTAAAAATTACCCAGTCCTTCAGAGGGTAAGTATGATTGGCCTGATAGACTTCCTGGGCTCTTTCCTGAGATTCTGGACGGCCTCTCCTGCCTCCTGCAGCACAGAACAAATTCAAAGTCCCCCAACTTCCTACTCCAATCCAAAAGACTAGACTCAAGGCGCGCAGGACAGCGCTGCCAGGCCTGACCACCAACAGCTACCCTAGCATCCATTGCAGCCCCCTCCCAAGGCTGTCAAGGGTCGCCCCCACCTCTGCCTTCAAGAGCTGAAGACCATGACTAGGGGAGGACCTGGAGGCTCTACACCCAGCTGAGGGGGATGGGACCTGGGGCCTGCGATTGACCCTCAGGCTCTGACCTTTCCCGCAGTCTTCCAGGGTTGGGATTTAACCTTTCGCTCCCCGCCCTGCCCTTAGTGGCTCTTGGCTAGGGGGAAAGGGAGAGTGGGTCGATATTTGGAGCTGGTGGGGGTGTGGGTGGGGGTGGTGCCTGTGCCAAATTGCAGGAGAAGGGGCCATGCCCAGGAACACCTAGCCTCGAGGATCCCGCGCTTGGCACAGCAGGTGCCAAGGCCCAGTTAAACTCCCCCGGCCTGGTTAAAAAAAAAAAAAACCTGAGGCACTGGGGAAGAGAGTGAGCGTCTTTCCCAGTTTTCATGCCCTGTTTAGAACAGTTTCTCTTCATACAAAGCCCTCTTCTGCTCAGGCACCAGCCACCCGTTTGCATTCTGGGGGCCCCAACAGCCTTGGCCAGATGGGTAGGAGGCAACAGTGTAGAGCCGGACCTGGGCCCCCTCAAAACCGAAACGTTTGACTCCTCTCCGGGAGCGGGTGCCAAGAGAACCAGTTAAGAAATCATCGGGCCAAAGTCCCAGGCCGCTGGGCCCTGTTCCTGCCCCATGCCACCAACTTCCAGATGCTTCTGCGACCGGCGCCCCAGAGGGCTCTCCCTGCGGCGGGGACTGGGGAAGAGGGGCGGCCAACCGGAGGCTGCCGAGGCGGGCGGAGCCCTCCCAGCCCCCCAGCTCCCCGAGGCTTGGGGTTTTCGCGGTCTCCCCAGCTGGAGCCGGGGCCGCCAGGAGCCGAGAGCGTTAGGTTCAAATGCATCAAGGCTCTGAAGTCATTTATCCGGTTTCATAAATAATTTTCGTATTACACTTAAGCCCGATTCCTGCCCCCTTCCCGTTTTTATTGCGGGATTTCAGCAGCTAAAAAGTTTCTAAGTCGGGTGAGTGTTGTTTTCCTTTTTCCATCATTAACGTCATTAATATAAGCTATCAATAACCCTGTCGTTGGGAGCCGAGTTTCACGGTATTGATCCACGCAGCTATTCATCTCTGCCATGCAAGACACGGAATAATTTTCGCATTACAGTAGCTTGGATTTGCTTTTAATTCATATTTAAAGCTGCAACCGGCTCAGTGGAGCGCTCTGCGAAAGACTAGAGGCGCCTAATTAATAATAAGTTAGAAACGAAGGAAGGCACCGGCGAATAAATAATTAATACAGACATCTATGTCTCTTTGAATATTGCTCCTTTAAAAATTTAGACTTACCAGGACCATACTGTAAGTCTGCAATTTATATTGTGGGGATGATTTAAGAAAGCTATTTTTTTTTCCTTGAAATATAATACTAAATTATTTACAGTGTTTTGCAAACCTAAGTTCCTTCATTAGCCAGCCCCTCCGGTTGGTTCCTTCCAGGTGGAAAACACCAATTTTTTTAAATAATCGTAATAATCACAAACTACCAGCAAGAATCGCCACCTGAGATTAGCTGCTGGATGGCTAGTGTGGGGACTGGGTGGTGGAGACAGCAGAGTATGGGGTCTCCTGCCCTCAGGAGATACTGGGGGCTGCCTCACGGAGGGTTTTGTTTGGGAGGGAAAACAACAAAAACCAAAGTCACTCGCGCTGGAAGGGATGGACTTTGCAGTAAACTTGGGGTCCTCAAGTGGCCCCAGGCATTAGGAAGTTGGGATTTGGAGGGTTCCAGGTCATGGGGAGCCATAACAAAAAAAAAAAAAAAAATGCCTGGATTTTTGGAAAAGGGCCATGAAAGCCAATCGGATTTCAGGCTAGACAGGAGCTGCCAGTTGACTAGTGGGGAATAACAAAATTCAGGCAGGTAGGAGTGACTGAAAATCGGAGGAGGTTTTAGTGTGAGAGAGACTAGGATTTGTTTGCAATGTTGTTAGCAATATTGATTTTTTTTTGTTACTTGGATTAATGTGTGTTAAACAGGAAAATACAGGCATTAGTCAAGTACATTATAATCATCCATTGTTGAGAGCAAAGTTTCTCAGGTGGATGAGGGACACTCGGGACTGCGAGGCAGTTCCAGTGGCATCGAAACGTTCCAGGCTCTGGGTGGGGCAGCCGAAGCCCTGTGGGGTTTGGCGGTGTGGGGAGTTGCAGGCGGCTTCACAACCAGCTTACTCCTGCTCTTCCCCTTTTAGAATTACAGCCTCCTATTTAACCAACCCGCTACCCGGGTGCATCATCCGCCTCCTCGACCTCCCCGCTGGGCTAAATGATTAGAGGAACTAAGTGATAGAGGTGTTCTGCCCACAGGGGTCCCCCAAAGTTCCTCACCCTGCCCGCCCATCTTCCCCACAGCCCAACAGCCCCACTCCAGGTCTCTTGGTCCCAGTGATCATCCCGCCAACACTCTGGGGCCTCGGTTCAGGGCTGGGGGCTCCGCCAGCCAGTGTTGGTGGCTTGAGGGCTGGGTGTGGTGCACAAGCGGCCTCCCTACACAAACACGTGCACACACACCTGTTAGGCCTGAAAAAGACACGGGGTGGGGAGAGAGGCACAGGGACAGCTGTGTCAGAAGCCCCTGGAGACCCCCTCCGCCGCGACCCCTGAACTTTGGGAGCTGGCCCGGCCCTGAGAAGCATGCATCAGAGACGATAGTCCCATGCACAGCGGTCCGCTGGGACGCTCCCTCCCGCCCACCCACCCCCCCTTTCT
>NW_007752108.1:8594-8972 GCF_000696425.1 Galeopterus variegatus | reverse complement strand
GCAATAAATGCTGACCCTCAAATAAATTATAATTCCTGGGTTTTCCTAAGACATTTAAAAAATAGTCATTTGTATTTATTTCCACATCAGACCCACAATTTCTTTTGGTATGATTGCAACAGAGGGGCGTATAATCTGTTTTGGTGGTATTATTATTTTGTAACTCCTTTATCTGATTTAGGCTGTAGCCAAACACCGATAAAAGCGTTCCACATTCTTTTTTAAAAATTTTAATTGACACACTGTAATTGCACATGCTTATGGGGTACAATCTGTATAATGATTGGGGCAGTGTAGTTAATGTAACCATCACCTCCTGCATTTATCATTTCTTTGTAGTGAAAACATTCAAAAGTCTATCCTCTATCATCTAGCTAT
>NW_007752108.1:2133-3323 GCF_000696425.1 Galeopterus variegatus | reverse complement strand
AGAAAGTAAAGCCACAGCCGATTGCCGTCAAGCAGGGAGCAGGTGTGTACAGATGCAGCAGGGCCTGGCAGCTCTGTGGAGGGCTGCCAGATCAGCTGTTGAGCCTGTAGCAGATCTGCAAGGTGCAGCAAGGCCCAGAAGCTCTGTGTAGAGCCACCAGGTGGAGGTGGAGCATCACCTAATCCAGTGTCCAGAAGGAAGCAGTTGTACACTGATGCAGCAGGGCCTGGCATCTTAATGGAGGGCTACCAGTCCAGCTTTCTAGCCTGGAGCAGGCCTGCAAGAGTGCAGTAGGGCCCAGAAGCTCTATAGAGACCCTCCATGCCACTGCCCAGTCTACTGTCTGGTGAGGAGCAGGCATGCACTGGTGCAGCAGGGCATAGCAACTCTATGGAGGGCTGCTTGATCGGCTGTTGAGCCTGGAGCAAGCCTGCAAGGGTGCAGCCAGCCCTAGAAACTCTGTAGAAGCCTGCCATGGAGAGGCAAATCCACTGCCCAACTGCTGTTGGTGAGGGAGCAGGTGTACGCTTGTGTAGCAGGGCTCAGCAGCTCTGTGGAGGGCCACAGTGGGAGGCAGAGCTACTGCCAGACTGGGCACCTTTGGGCTCTCAGCAGGCCAATGGGTTGTGAAGGGCAGGTGCATACATATGTTGTGGATGCTTGCTTATCAGTGGCTTCCCCACTGAGCAGGTCTGCCTGCTCTCCTTCTGGGTAAGGGGTGCCACATGGATGCAGACACTGGAGTCTCAGTCTTTCTGTGTCAACATGACAGAATGATGGTGGGGCCTCGGGATGGAGCAAGTCAGTTTCCACTAGCTCCCAGGGTAGGACACACTCTAGTAGTGGGTTTGGTTTCAAGATGGTGCTGTGCTATAGCCACTTAAATTGGGAAACTGGGGGCTGCTCTACCTGGGCTTCTACTTTGATGCCAGGCAGCTGCACAAACTCCCTGCTACTCTCCAAACTGGGTTTGGGGTCAAAGGACTGGGGGACTCTCCTGTGGCAGGAATTGCTGGCATTTGTGGTGGCAATGGAAATGGCTGGGGTTCTTCCAGCTTACCTCTATCCACCTGACTCTGTCCACGTAGGGAGACAGCGAGGCAGAGGTAGGATGCCTTATTCTGCTCTTTATGGTGCTATCCTGGTTGTTTTCCATGCTCCTACTTTTCCATGCTCCACAAGGATTCTGT
>NW_007752108.1:0-648 GCF_000696425.1 Galeopterus variegatus | reverse complement strand
TTAGGATTCTCACTAGGGTAGTCCCGGAAGTCTTGCTGAGGAGGTAACTTATTTTTTTTTTGAGGGGGGCGGTTGCTGGCCAGTACAGAGATCTGAACCCTTGAACCTGATGTTACCAACATCACACTCTAACCAACTGAGCTAACAGGCCAGCCCTGAGAGGGTAACTTCTGAGTAGAGATCTCAGGAGGTGAGAGAGGTGGCTATGGGTATATCTGGGGATAACCATTCCAGATGGAAGGAAAAGCTAGTGCAANAAACTATTTTAAGGTGATAGCAACTAAATTTTGATCGTTGAAAATACTCTAGACTACCCCCCGACACACAAACTATATTCTCATTGCCTTAATTTACATTTTTACCTATTGTATGTACCTTAGCCATAATTGTAGTTGTTATTCTTTGACCATTTTGAATTTAAACCTTCATACTAGAGGGCTGAAGGATTTACACAGCAATGTTACCTCGCTGAAGTATTCTGAGTTCGAATTATGATTTTACCTCTATAGGTGAGTTTTGTACTTTTTCAGGTATTCATGATAGCAATTATTGCCATTCTATTTCCAGTTGTAGCGCTCCCTTTAAGGATTTCTTGTAAGGCTGTTCGAATAGTGATAAATTCCCTCAGCTTTTGCTTGTCTAGAAAGG
>NW_007752107.1:5399-8972 GCF_000696425.1 Galeopterus variegatus | reverse complement strand
TAAACCTGTTCTCACTGGGTGTGGATTAAATTGTGGTACACCCATACCATGGAATATTAGGCAATAAAATGGAATGAATTATTGATGCACACAACATCTGAGATGAATCTCAAGGAAGTTATTCTGAGTGAAAAAAAGCCAGTCCCAAAAGGCTACGTACTATATGATTCATTTATATAAAATTTTTGAAATGACAAAATTATAGGAGTGGAGAACAGACTATTGGTTGTCAGGGATTAGAAATGAGGGTGAGGTGCATGAGTGTGATCATAGAAAGGCAACATGAGATCTTTGCAGTGTGGAACTGTTCTATATCTTGACAGTGATGGTAGATATATAAACTTAAACATCATAAAACGGCACAGAGCTAAGTGCACATACACACACACACAAGCACTTGCATGAGTGTAAGTAATACTGGGGAAATCTGAATATGACCCATAGGTTGTATACATGTCAATATCCTGGTTGCAATAATGTACTATAGTGTTGCAAGATGTTACCATTGGGTAAATCAGGTAATGAGTACACAGCATTTTGATGTGATTCTTACAAATGCATGTAAATGTACAATTATCTCAAAATAAAAAGTTTATTTATTTTGTTTTAAAAAGTCTAAAATAAAAGGGATTGCCTGTTTGATTTTCACTTTGAGATAGGCAGTGGTAAGTTTGGTGTTGATAAACTATGCACTGTCCATGATGGACTGGGAGGGGAGTAAGCGGTTTACCCAGCCAGAGTGTTCAATACAAGTTAGTTGCATGAGACTGGGGCTTAGCTACCCCGTCTTAGGCATCTGTTAGGTAGGAAATGTGAGAAGAGACTTTCCTCACAGAAGAAACAGTGTGAGTGGAGCTATGTGGACAAGAAGCAACATGATAGCATGTTATGAGAGGGCAAAGTGTGAAGAGCAGGGTAGTGACAGGTGGAAAAGTGAGTAGCAGCAGTCAGACCGTCAGTGTCTTTTACATCACATTCAAGAGACCAAAATTTTATATGAGTGATGAGGAGTCAATCGGGTGGTTAGATATGACTTAGTTCATTTGGTCTCTAACGGGAAATGGATTGAGTCTGGGGCACATGAGATTTAGAAATACTTACTCCAATTTTATACCAGACAGAAATAATCTCTTTTAACACAACAGAGACAAGTGGTGATAATGAGGAAGTAGGAGAGAGGATATATTCAATATTTTCTTTTGTCTTTGAAGCCATGTTATTTGTAGAGGGTTAAAGAATGAGAGAAATGGAGAAAGGGTTTTATCTTAAGAGATTGAGTATGTGGTGGGGTCTTTGCCTGAAGTAGGGAGGACCAACAGGTCCAAGGGGAAGAAAAGTGGGTTCAGTTTTAGCTTTCCGAGCTTGGGGTGTCCATGATAGCCCCAGGTGGTCATAAACCCTGGCACAATTGCCCACTGTTTTCTTTATGTGCAGATGCTTCCTAAGTTTTTATCAGAGCACCTGTAACATTTCGCTTCACTTAAATTGATTTAAACCTGCTAAATTTAAAGCTCTCAAAAGCAAGTGCTACTTTATTCATTTCTTTCGTCTTCAGAATCTACTACATGTTCAAGCACATGGTACGTATAATAGGATGTCAAAATGGGCTGTTTCTGTCTCAGAATTTTTGCGAAGTCTCAAAATCCAATGACAATTGTTTTCCATGTACCCCATGTCCTAAAGCAAGGTTCTAGACACTTTTGTAAGACATATTAAGACACGTAATAAGATTTTGTGAGGATTAACCCATATCTCCGCTTTGTTGCTATTGTTGTTACAGAGGGATATTGGATACTGTATAAGGCAGAGCATGAGAGTTTTTGAGAAGAATATTTTGGGAATATTTTTGGGGGAGTGCATCACTGCTGGAATGCTGTGTCATTTGGTCACCTCACCTAATGAAGGAGGAGAATAAAGTATTTCTGTATAACTTCAAGTCAAATGAGTGGACTTCAAGGAAATAGTTTGGAGAACCTGATATGAATCTTCTGAAATTTGGGAGATGTTAGGGTCTGGCATTTCACTCCTCCAGCATAAGTTAAGTGTGAAACACTTTAATTACATATGTCTGAAACATCAAAGCAAAGCAAGAGGGGGCTTTGACAGAGGGAGCTGCATTTCTCCTGAAGGCAGGCAAATGTGCATGTGTTTGGGACTTCATGAAAATTCTGAAGGTAGTTGGCCTAGGATGGTCTTAAAAGCAATAACCCAGAAAGGAATATAGGATTCCTATCAGAGAGGTGAGTGCCTGCAGACCAAGGGCTGAAGGGGGTGGTGAAAGGGGAGATGATGCTTGTCAAGGCAATTACAGGTGCAAGCACCAGCTGGAGGATCTCTGAAACTGCTTAAGAGAAAAAGCCAAAAATTGTTGCTCTGTCACCCTGAGGGTGTTGGCACCAAATTACAAGTTAACCAATCTGGTGAGGTCTTTAATATCTCTTGCTTCTCTTCTACCCAATAAAAGGCAGCATGTGAAAGAGGAATTAAAGTGGGTTTCTAAGTACAATCCTGGACTAGCAGCACCAGCATCACCAAGAAAATTGTCAGAAATCAAATTCAAACGTCTCAAAGGACCTTCTGAATGAGAAATGCTCAGGGTGAGGCACACAATGTGCTTAACAAGTTCTCCAGGTGATTCTGATCCGTGCTAAAGTCAGATCAGCACTGAGTTAGAGAAACAAAGAGGGAAGTGTCACAAATGTGCCCCCCTTGTCCATTGCAGCCCTGAGCTGTAGAGGAAAGGAGCTCCAGGACACATCAAGAGGACTTTGGGATAGGATAGGAATTTTAATAACTGCAGTTGACACTCTCTGGTCCCAGACAGGAACCAAAAATTGATGGGCCAAGCATGAAAGAAGAAAGAATGAGTTTAGAGAATGTGTTTGATAAGTAAACGGGAAAAAATAGAATCACCTTCTGGTTGTTCCCTACAGAGTTCAGCTCATTCAATAAACTTGTCTGAAAGGTATCAAATAAATGTGTACATATATTTGAGTAAGGGTACAAGTCTGAAGCTCAAGTAAAATTTTAGGTCAGGGGAAGAGATTTTGCTGTTCACCACATATGGATGCTTCTTAAAGCCCTGAGAAATGTTGAAAATTGCAGAGAGATCCAGAAGCAAGAGACAGAGCTCTGGAAATGCCAGTATTTAAGAGCTGGAGGAAGAAGATGTCACAAGGCATGTGGAAAAAAGATTGTTAGAAACATCAAAGAAAAGCTAAAGAGAAACTGGTACAATATATGGCAAATCAGTAGAATCAACTAAAAAAAAAGAAAAGAAAAATTATGAAGGGTTTAAATTTTACTTACAGACCCAGTATATGTGAAAATGTGGAGTATTTTTCTTCCATAGAAGCCAAGCAGGCAACAGAAGAGAGACAGACCAGTATGTGGGAGTTGAAGGTAGAAGGTAAAGGCAGCTTTTAATTCACGTAAGATAGAATGTGTGGCATGTTTATGAGTTGCAGGTTAGGAACCATTAGAGATGGAGATGCTGGGCATTTAGGAGCAAGTTGTAGTGACAGAGCATGATTCAGAAAGGGTAGAGGAAGGGACGGATAATGGGCACAGGAG
>NW_007752107.1:0-250 GCF_000696425.1 Galeopterus variegatus | reverse complement strand
GTTACCCTCTTATTGCTGTTGTCTGCATATTTTTCAGAGCTATCTGTAAGTTGGGCAAGAGATTTTCTACTTCTTAGTTAATTGATGCAAGACACTACCTTGATTTCAGTGGTGGGTGGGACTCGAGAAATAGCAACTTTCTAATGCAACTTGTGTGTTCCTTTCAAGCCTGTTCAGGCTTCCCTTACGTATACAAGTTTGCTTGATACCACAGTGTGGCTAGCACTTCCACCTTAAGCCAGATGAGTGA
>NW_007752106.1:0-8972 GCF_000696425.1 Galeopterus variegatus | reverse complement strand
ACACACACACACACACACACACACACACACACGGAACAAAATTTCATGGTGCAATATTGCCCTCACTGCCTGTGATATACTCTCTTGTGCTGGTTGAGACCCATTACATAGATTTCACAATCTACTGGTGGGTTGTAACCTGCAATTTTGAAAATACTGTCCTTCTCTTAGACTGAAGTTCCTTGGGGACAGCGGTAGAATCTCAGTCCCAACCCCTAGCCCAAGACAGGGCTCCCAGATGGGCCAGGGAGGGAGGCTTGTGTGAGAGAGTTGAGAGGGAGAGAACCCCCACCCTGGTCCATAGAACCCCCACCCTGTCTTCAAGTCCAGGAGTTCCTGCTGGAGCTTTGAGCCTACATTCCCAGGGTGTAGGAATCCTGGGAACTTTCCCCTAGAAGTTGCCTTTTACCCTCTGGGTTGTTGGGAGGCTGTCCTTAGCAACATGCCTCATAATATTTGCCAAGTCAGGAGCTGTTGCTAGCAGCAGAGCACCCAGCTGGCTGAGCCTGATTGGCTCAGAGTGGCAGTGGCTGGACAGGCAAGTCTCGACTCAAGTTTTCTGGTCTGAACCCTTCTCTCTTCCCCTCCAGGGAAACTGTCCAGCCTCCTGCCCTCTCTGTCCAGCCTCCTGCCCTCTCTCAGGCACCAGAAGTTTGTCCCTAGACATGGGTTTCTGACTCCCAGTCTAGGACAGTGTCCCCTCCACCGGAAGGCCTCCACCTTCTGCACCTCTGGCCAGTGGTGTGCGAGAGCCTGCTGGTGCAAACCCGGGGGGGGCTAACTGCGCATCTCTTCCCAATTCTGCATTCAGGGACGTCACATTGGCAGTGGAAGTCAGCCATGGCAAGAGTATTTCTACCACATAAAATGGAAAACATGACAAAACAGAGATTTGTTTCCCCTCCCCACAGAGCGCCAGCGTGTGACAACAGCACACACTGCCCTGGCCCGAAGCAGAGGGCTGTGTGCTGGCAGCCCGGCTCCCTGCAGAGTTGGGCCAGCGTCTCCTCTCTTGGCTCTCCCAGCCCCCAGCACTGGGAAGTATCTGGTCCTCTTTGCTAAATAAGGACCCCCCCGCACACCCATACTGCTTGAAAGTGTTTTAGAGGATGTCGTGGTGTTCCCAAAAGACTGCAGGGAAGGTATACATTTAGAAGACCTGGGTTCTCATTCTGACTGGGCCTCTTTCCCTCTCTGAGATCTTCAGCAATTGCTTTGTCTGTGTCTGTGGAGTGAGTAAAAATAGCACCCACTTCTCAGGTTGTGGTGAGGATGAGCTCCCACGCAAAGTTCTGCAAATCCCTTCTCTCCAAGGCCTTTGTCTTGGGAATACCCCCCTTGTGGACCTCTCTACCTGGCATGGAAGGGGTGTATAGGTGCAGCTTGGCTCACTTCTAGGGCACCCCTTCCCTGTTGCAATAAGTCCATTTTCTGGATGGGGGCTACCTTCCTTCATTGCCAGTTCAGTGAGGAGATCAGGAGCTGGCTACCTGCCCCCAGCCCACCAGGCAGGAGGGTACCGGGGCAGAAAATGCCCAGTGTGCTCTGCCTGGTCTAGGGCAGAGGAGGGACAGACTCTTTAATCTGTTCCCTTCTCTCTCCTGCCTGATGGGCCAAGAGAGGTGGAATTATGAGACCAGGAGTGCTAGAAATTGGGGAAGTAGCCACATTGGTTTTCGCGCTCACTGGCTTTGGGGGAACTTCAAGCCTTCCAGCTGCAGTGCAGTGAGAGGCATAAGTGCTGACCTGGGTTTCCTAGAGGATGCCCTGCAAGCCATCAGAGGATGGGCTTTGATGGCACGCAGACAAATGTTTACCTTTTCGTAGTTATATTTTACTTGCATCTGAATTATAAAAAGTAGAATTAGCACACAAAAGCTATGAGGTCAAGGATGTTATTGCTTGAGGTTAGGAAAAGAAGAAAGTGAGCTGATTTAGATTTGATTTGAAGAAAAATCTTAAGTATCACTCTTTAATCTGTTCCCTTCTCTCTCCTGCCTGATGGGCCAAGAGAGGTGGAATTATGAGACCAGGAGTGCTAGAAATTGGGGAAGTAGCCACATTGGTTTTCGCGCTCACTGGCTTTGGGGGAACTTCAAGCCTTCCAGCTGCAGTGCAGTGAGAGGCATAAGTGCTGACCTGGGTTTCCTAGAGGATGCCCTGCAAGCCATCAGAGGATGGGCTTTGATGGCACGCAGACAAATGTTTACCTTTTCGTAGTTATATTTTACTTGCATCTGAATTATAAAAAGTAGAATTAGCACACAAAAGCTATGATGTCAAGGATGTTATTGCTTGAGGTTAGGAAAAGAAGAAAGTGAGCTGATTTAGATTTGATTTGAAGAAAAATCTTAAGTATCTAACGGTCCCTATGCAATGACAATGTGACATGACAATAAAGGTTGAACATGAATGAGTGACGTTTGGGATAATCAGGAGGTTCTGGGTTAGCAATTGGCATGTGTTTCTCAGCTGAGGAAAGCTTTCATGGTACCTGGATCAGGGGAAGTCATCAGGCTGTCTGTGGTGGGGGAGGGGAGACTGACTTCAGGCAGGGGCAGGACACGACAGTAGCCAACCCCTTCACTGGCCTGTGAAAGCCAGGGAACCCAAATGAGTGTGGGCAGCCTAGCCACCCCTTGACCCCAGATTGGCTCTATCCCCACTTGCCAGCCTTCCCCTGCTCCTTTCATGCCTGGGGAGCCTCTAGACCCCAGGAGATAACTTCCATTTATTCAGAACATGCTAAGAATAAGGACGCCTGCTGCTACCCCACTTGCCAGCCTTCCCCTGCTCCTTTCATGCCTGGGGAGCCTCTAGACCCCAGGAGATGACTTCCATTTATTCAGAACATGCTAAGAATAAGGACGCCTGCTGCTACCGCCTCAAGAACACCCCAGGTCCCCACAATATCACTTATATACCACTACAGTAGCACCTCCAACACTTTATTGCACTTACTGGTTTTCACTTAGGCACCCCCCATACCCTCCAGACTGCAAGTTCCTCTAAGGCAGGGGCTTTTATTAATCTTCTTTTAACCTGGGCTAGCATAATGCCTCTCAACTGGTAGGTGCTTAAGAGATGTTGAGAGGATGGATGAATGTTGAGAAACGAGTTTCAGTTTTGGATCAGCTGTGCAACCTCAGGTAAGTTGCTCCGTCTCTCTGGGCTGCAGTTGGTTAAGGTGTCCTTCAACACTGATATTTCTGGGTATCTGAGAGGAATGCAATGTGGTGGGTAAGTGCAAAGACTCTGGAGCCCAACTACCTGGGTCCAAATTCTGGCTCTGCCACTTACTAGCTGTGTGGCCTTGGGCAAATTGTTTTCTCTGTGCCTCCTTTCTGTAAGTCTTCCCTTCTGTAAGATGGTGATAACAATTGTACCTACTTCATAGGGCTGTTAGGATTAAATGCTTAATATATGTAATGTCAACATGTAAACTTAAACGCTTGTACATGTGAAATTCTTGGCATGGGGTCTGTCACGTAGGTCCCATTTATTGTTTTATCATTGGATAAAATAGCTCACTAACAATATTATCTTGATAGTTACTGTAGATCAGACAAAGGATCTCTGGGATTCACTGAGACATTTTATCAATTTTCTGATGTCCTTGCAGGCAAGATGGGAAAAATGGGGTCTGGATAAAAGTACAGCTGGGCAGTTTCCCAAACAGAGGGAGGGTTTCTAGTGGCATATGCCACAGGATTTGGTCTTCCTTTCTTCCAAGACCACACCATTGGATCAGGGTGAAAAGCGGAATCTCCACCATCTCACCCACATGCCAACTTGCCGCCAGGGCAGTCCCTCTCATATCCTCTTCCCTCTTGATTTTCTGTGTCCACGTGTCTATCTTCTATGGAACTAGGTATTCTTTCAGGGCGGGAAGAAGGCTTATCCCTCCCATATCTCATGTATCACTTAGCTCAGTGTTCAGCTAATAGTAGATGCTCAATAGCACGTACATATTCACACAGTAACAAAACCATGTTTCTCAAATGTATGGATGTTCCCCAGATTGGGTGGGTAGGTGTGTGTGGGGGGATGAATAACATTTCAGACAAGAGAACTGAGAATCACAAGGATCTCCAGAGGTTGAAAGATGGCAGGAAATCTACAAGATGAAACTGAATGGGGATCCATTCATCGAACAAATATTTAATGAGCACTTCCTGGATGCCAGACACTGTTCTAAGTACAGGGGATACGGAAGTGAGCATGAGAGAGAAAATCCCTACCCTCACAGAGCTCACATCCTAGTGCAGGGAGACCGGCAAACAAAACGAGTAAGCAAACACACGGCATGTTAGGAAGTGACAGGTGCTAAGTTGAGAGAAATGAAGCTGCGAAGGGGATGAGAAGTGGCAGAGAAGGGATGGCCTCAGTGTTGCTGCTTTGGTTTAGGACAGCTAGGGAAGGTGACTTGTGAATGAAGGCCTGCAAGAGGTGCAGGAGCAAGCTCTGTGGGTATCTGGGAGAAGCAGGCCAGGAAGAGGAACAGCAAGTGCATGGAGTGTTCCTGGCATGTTTGAGAACAAACTAGGGGATAAATTAGGTTAGGCCTCTTCCATGCCCTATATTTTTTTCTCCTTATAATTACAATGAAAGACTTGTCTAAGCACCTGTTTAACATCTGTTTCCCCATTGGACTCTAAGGTCTCTTGGTGCAGGGGCTGGGCCTTTGTCTCAGTTAAATTCCCAACTCTTGGCACAGGGCCTGGCACATAGTATCTGCTCAACCATATTTTGTTAAATAAGTGAATAAATGATATTTGGGTAAAAAAAATCAACTCCATGAGCAAGAACAGGCTTGAGAGCAATTAGAGAAAAAGAGGTTGGGGGGTTGTATCTGTGGCCGGGGATGAACTTAGAGTGGTGCATCAAGAGAAGGGGCCCCGGAGAGCTGCAAGAAGCTGTGCCCCGCCGGGGCTTTCCTAGAAGTGGGGACCAGGGCAAGAGGGGTACAGAGCAGGAGGCGTGGGGAGCAGGGAAGACTGAGGAACGATGTAACCCCTCAGAGCCTTCGCGTTGCTGGATCTAATGCTGAGTCTGCATTGTGAGCCATTTGTACCTTTGCTGCTACACAAATCAGGGTCTCCCTGTGCACCTATGTGTGCAGGAACAAATCATGCAGCTGGTGAGAGGTTTGGTTCAACCTCCAAACTGTTTTGTCATTCTCTCCATCACTGTGTGGTCTTTTAAAAATTATTTTTTAAGTAGAAGAAGCGTCTGTTACAGCAGCATTTGTAAATCTGGGGATTCAAGAAGGTCCCTGGGCATAACTGTCATGGTAAAAATTCATCTCTTAAAACAAATACCTATTGATGCCTGGTGTATGTCAGACCCCGAGCTGGGGGAGTGGTGGACAAGACATCATGGAGGTATGCTAATGCTTAGTGGTATTGTCTTAGAAAGTTTGGAAGATGGAGGCAGTCCATTGTGGGCTGTTCCATGGGGCAGTGGTCGGAGCTGGGTGGCGTGTGGCTCTGCCAACTTGAGCAGCTGTGTGGGTGGCCTTGGGCAAGTCCCTTGGATCACACAGTAAGGGGCCAAGGCGGACTTAGAGGCCATCTGGCGCAAACTCCGAGGTTACCCAGGTGCACAGCCTCTGTGTCCCACTCACACCCTATGGGGCCTCAGAGTCCTCAGCTGTAAAACAAATGCACTGGACCAGAGGAACGTGAAGCTCCCTTCCAACTCTAGTATTCTGTAATGCTACAAATATGGGGAAGTTCCATGGAGGTAGATTTGGCCCCATCCCAAGTGTGACCTCTGCCCTCCACCCTTAAGATTGAGAGGGAGGAGTGGTAGAGTTCAGTCCACGAAGACCTTTCTCAAATGTATTCATGGGGCTTGGAAGGAAGGCAAAAATCCTTGCCTCGGCAAAGTGGTCCCCGGGAGGGTTTGGAGGTGTGTCCTCGGTGGGACTGGACCCATGTCTGTGCACTCTGGGGCTGCTCCCCGCGGCCTCCCTCTCCTCAAGCATGCACCTAACTCTCCTCCTGGATCTTTTCTGTCCTCTTCTCTTTCTCACCAGGCCCCCCAGCACTCCTTGAACTCTTTTGTTCTCCCCACTGAAGGCCCCACCCCTTCCTCCCCTTGAGGTCATCTGGTGTTCAGTTTCATTCCGGGGTGCTGCCCGGATGGGGATGGGGAAGGAGGAAGGGGCTTCTAATCCTCTCAAGGGAGGGGAGGCACACTCACCATGGTCTGGCCTGGGGTGGAGTGTCTGTGGGATTGTGCGAATTGCTGACTGACTTCCTCATAGCACATCTCTCTTGAGTGTTCATTGTGCTGAGTCTCTGTCCTTGTTCTGAGTTGCACTGTCAAAGGCCCCAGTATCCTAGCTTCCCCAGATGCCCCAGGCTCTAGAAAAGGGGAGAGGGAAAGAGGTAAATAATTCTCCCAACATGTAAAGAAGAAATTTTAGAAGTTCCTAAAAATCAGAGCTGTCCAATTCTGCTCACCAGCAGTGGTGGAGCTTAATGGAGGCTGCTGGACATCTTCCTACAAGGAATTCTGCCTTGGGTGGGAGATTGTCCTAGACTACTAGGTGAACCCTGGATTGTTCCTTTGCTAACTAGACTTTCAGATCAAAGACAGGCTCTATCCTGCGGGGAACCCCAAATCTCCTGTTTCTTCTCCCAGTCTGCCAAGAGAATTTTTCTAAATGCAGGTTGTATTCAGAGTCAGAGTGCCTCTGATTGGTAACCTGACAAATGCAGAGCCTGACTCCAGCCGATGGGCCCAGCACTGTATTGTGGCGGGAACAGGGGACACAGGTGGGCTCAGAAACACTGTGCTCCATGCGATCCTGGATGGAGATGCCTGGCTTCCGTGGGGTGGTGCCTCATGGATGATTGCTGGGTTGGGCAAGCAGCGGGACTTGGAACCCTGTTTTTAAGTTTCATTTCCAAATCCTGGAGTGTCTTTTAGCCAGTGACAGCAGTAACACCTTCATTAGCTTGCTGGATGTGTAGTGCCACCGAGTGCCTTCCTCCTCCAACTCTTTGAGGCAGATTCTCCCCTGAGAAGCTTCATTCTCCTCTGTCTGGCATCTCCAGGGCACTCTGATGCTTCATCTGAACCCCTGCATCTTCCTCTCCTCCTGAATGTCCCCCTCTCCTGCTGTCTCCTTCTCCAGGAAGCCTTCCTTGAGTGCCCTCGGTGACTGCTCAGGCCATCCCTCCCCAACCCCCAGCACTGACGTCCAGATCTCTAGCTGCTTTTTGTGTTTGGGGATGGCCCATCTCTCCCACCAGCCTGGGAGCTCTGAAGGCAGAGTCTGGGTCTCCTTCTCCCTTGGGCTCTGCACATACTGGGCACCTCTTCTCCAGGTGTGTCAGAATAAGTCAGCCGTAGCCAAGGGACAGACATAGTCAGGCCAAGAGCATCTTGCTCTCCAAGGCCCAGCCCAGGTGCGGGAGGGGATAAAAGTCTCGTGCCAGGGCCCCAGGGCAGGAACTCACAACCTTGACAGTCGTCTGTCTGCAGCTGGGTGACCATCCATCTGTCTCTGCCATGCCTCTGTCCTCGTGCCAGGCCCAGAGGGGCTTCAGTGCTCGCTCAGCCTGTACTCCTCTTTTAGGGGGCCGTGGCAGGGGCAGTTTCAGCAGCAAGAGCTTTAGTTCCTTTGGGGGGTGCCGAGGAGGCTCTCGTGGGAAGACCTGGGGGTCAGGGGGAAGGATGGGGTTATGGTTTGGGGAGGGGAGGGGTGGGCCTGGGCTCTCCTTGTGCCCTCTGGGGGGCATCCAAGAAGTGACCATCAACCAGAATCTGCTGACCCCACTGAAGATTGAAATTGACCCCCAGTTCCAGATAGTATGGACGCAGGAAACCCAAAAGATCAGAAACCTCAACAACCAGTTTGCTTCCTTCATTGACAAGGTGAGGGTCAATTCAGCCAAGCTCCTGCCTCGGTGCCTCACTCAGAGGAGCTGCTCTTGATTGACTTTGGAATGGGGAAATCTGGCCTCCTTCTACCACTTTTCTGATCTTTTCTTCAGCAAGGGAGTCCCTCTGTGGTCTAATTGGAGTCCCTCTGGTTGTGCTGAGGCTCTGTTGTTCCATGGTTGGGGCTCAGTGGCCAAGAAGAGCCAGCCAGCAGTGGGAGGACCCTTCCCTGTTCATCTATCCAATCATTTTGATGTGCTCAGAGTCTCATGCAAGGGCACGAGGCTCCCCCTACCCAGGCTGGGCTGGGAGGCAGGGGAAGTGGGGCTGACTGGAGGGTCCCTGAGGCTTTACTTTCCAGAGGCTGTGCCCAGGGAGTCCCACAGGAGCCTCAGGGACCCTCTGCTTGTGCTGCAGGTGCGATTCCTGGAGCAGCAGAACAAGATCCTGGAGACCAAGTGGCACCTGCTGCAGCAGCTGGAGGTGAGTGACAGCCCCCGGGGTCTGGAGCCCGTCTTTGAGGCCTACCTGGCCCACCTCCAGAAGCAGCTGGAGAAGCTCCAGAGAGAGCGAGGGGCTCTGGACGCTGAGCTGAAGACCTGCCAGGACCAGGAGGAGGAGTATAAAGCCAAGTAGGCAAACTGAAGTTTACCCCACGGAGTCTGGGAGGGGTCTGGGAGGACTTGGATTGGGTCTGTCAGCCAGAGGGTCTCCCACATGCTGGGTGCTGAGAGACACAGGGCCTGCCTCTCTCTACCCCCTCTGCATCCCCGTGCCCTCTGACTCCCAGGCTGCCCCACCTACTACAGGGAAAGGAGGCCCCGCAAGCCCCCTGCCCAGATCAGGGAGAACTGTCTCCAGCGGGTTGTGGCGAGAGACACAGGGCCTGCCTCTCTCTACCCCCTCTGCATCCCCGTGCCCTCTGACTCCCAGGTTGCCCCACCTACTACAGGGAAAGGAGGCCCCGCAAGCCCCCTGCCCAGATCAGGGAGAACTGTCTCCAGCGGGTTGTGGACCAGTTCCTACGGGTCCCAGCCATGAGGGCCCATGCTTCTGGTCAGGTCTGGGAAAGGCTT
>NW_007752105.1:7822-8972 GCF_000696425.1 Galeopterus variegatus | reverse complement strand
CTCCCGAGGTGGGGCTGCAGGGACCTTCCTAAGCAAAGGCTTGGACAAAGCCACGTGGGGGGTCTGCATCCAGAGCAGCTGTGGGGGGGCCTCGGTGGCTTCACAGCTTCTATTGAGTCTTTGGAATAGCTCTGACCACCGAGGGAGTCAGCGTGCAGTTCAGTCTCCCGGGATGCTATTCCTCTTCAAAGGACCTGTCCAGGTCACCTTCAGCCCTGTTTGAGCTGCGGCCATCGGGTGAACCCCCCAAGCCCTGCCCCCCAAGACTGGGCTGCTTCTGTCTTGGGACCTGGCACAGCGCTGGGCAGAGAGGATGGATGCACTATTACTCATCAATAGAATTAGTGACAATCATGTAACACATGCAGAAGAGAGTCTTGGAGACGGGTTTATGACAGCAGCAATTGGTCCTCAGAACCTGTGAACATGTGTCTTATGTGAAGAAAGCGGAACTCTGCTGTGAGTCCAGATCTATTACACAAATTCTAAACAAACAAATGAAAAGCAGAGTGGCCCTGTGTGTCCTCCGTGCTGCCCAGGGCTCCAGGCTGTGGCAACCCCGGGGGGTGGCCGTGACCACCTGGACTCAGGGGCTCGGCTGAGATCGGCGGTGCCAGCTCTGAGGACATAACTGTGAGGCACACGGGGTTCAGAGCCAGCCGGCAAGAGCCTGTGGATTTTCTGATCTTTCTTCTCTGCCTTTCCCAGCATGTTGTCCCCATGTCTTGGACCTCGGCCAGACCCTGATGGAAAACAGAGGGGAGCCGGTGCCTGAACCAACACATGGATGGACGTTTGGGACGTCCACAGGAGATGCGGGACAGTCCGCTCCAGGCCCTCTGCCCAGTGAGGGAGGGACAGGACAGCACCCACCAAGTTGGACTGAGTCTTGGTTTGAGTGGGGATTTCTTGGGTCAAAGGTACTGAGCATCCGGACGTGGGGTGGGGAGAGCACCACGGGGCAGACACAGAACGAGCTGAAGCAGCCACTCCGAAGCCACTCCAGAGCCACACGAGCGCCTGCAGTCTGAGGCGTGATCCCGGCCCCTCCATGCCTGCTCCCCTCGGCTGTGAGACGGGGATCGCTCCATCCCGTAGCGTTGTGTGCGAAGCTACACAGTGACGTGCAAAGTGTTTAGGGCAGAGGAGG
>NW_007752105.1:4368-6798 GCF_000696425.1 Galeopterus variegatus | reverse complement strand
GAGTCAAGAAGAGAGAGGACCAGGCCAGGCAGTTTTTCAGTGAGGTCCACAGGATTCCCACTGGAGGGTTATAGACAAACTCCACTCTCCTGGGCCCTGAAAGGCGTCACTT
Organism: Galeopterus variegatus; assembly: GCF_000696425.1. Classification (NCBI taxonomy): domain Eukaryota; kingdom Metazoa; phylum Chordata; class Mammalia; order Dermoptera; family Cynocephalidae; genus Galeopterus; species Galeopterus variegatus. Next base: position 6,686 of record NW_007752105.1, on the reverse strand, counting down.
ACACACAGATGCCACCGGTGAGGAGCACGCCATGTGTGCCACTGGGCAGCAGTGAAGCTCTTCTCTGCTCCTCGAGCTCCTTCTGTGGCCAGCAGCAGTCGGACACGGTGCCTGATGACTGCCGCGTCGGCCAGTCCCCTTCTGTCCTCTCCCTTGTCTGAGCATTTGAGACCAGGGAACCCAAGCCGTACACCTGGTCTCCCTGGGGACTGTTTTCACCCCAGGAGCCCACATCGAAGCACAGAACCGTGGAGTCACAGGACTGGAGCAGCACCAGCAGGATTCAACGGTACTTTACCGCATGTGAGTCAGTGGTTACTGTCTCAGGATGGCTGGTTCGGCTCCTTCTGCCAGTGGCAAGACTGAGGTCACTTACTCTTTCTGAGTCTGTTCCCCCCATGGTAAAATACACGATGGTGACAACAGTCCTGAATCTCACGGATTGTTGGGTATTAAAGGACAACACGTGCACAGAGTCTAGCACACTGCCTAATGCTTAGTAAATGCTCTACAAGTGACTCATGTTATTTGGTTTGATTTTGTAATGAAGGGATTTTAAGAGTTATCTAATCCAATGACAAAGTCCTCCCTACTCAGGTGAAGAAACACAGGAGCTGGCCCAGACCCAGTAGCCTCACACATGGAGGGGTCCCCCACTGCCGCTCAGCCTGCTCCAGCATCAGCCACACAGAAGCGAGGGGCGCCGGTGGAGCACCCAGCCTGCAGGACTGGCTGTGGGGTCATTCCTGGTATGTGAGCACTGGTCAAGGCACTGCAGGAGGGAGCTGGATGGCCCCAAGCTGTGGACCGGAGCCTGCCCGGCCCCACAGGCTTCCTCTGCCGCCAGCTGGACCCAGCCTGTACCTCATTCCACGACTGAGCTGTGCTGCCCACCAGCAGGACAGCAGACTGAGCGGCGGCGGCCAGGGAAGCCCCAATGCCTGGGTCACAGCTGATCCTATGGAAATGGGGGTGGGAACCCCAATCCTTCCTTGCGAAGATAAGGAGAGACGCTGCCGGCCGTCTCCCACCTGCCCACGGGAGCAGCCGACCGCAGGCTGCGCCCACCTGGCCCCAGGGCTGGGCATGAACCTGGGGAGGGGGGGCTCCGGCGGAGCACCCAGCCTGCGGGACTGGCTGTGGGGTCATTCCTGGTATGTGAGCACTGGTCAAGGCACTGCAGGAGGGAGCTGGATGGCCCCAAGCTGTGGACCGGAGCCTGCCCGGCCCCACAGGCTTCCTCTGCCGCCAGCTGGACCCAGCCTGTACCTCATTCCACGACTGAGCTGTGCTGCCCACCAGCGGGACAGCAGACTGAGCGGTGGCGGCCAGGGAAGCCCCAATGCCTGGGTCACAGCTGATCCTATGGAAATGGGGGTGGGAACCCCAATCCTTCCTTGCGAAGATAAGGAGAGACGCTGCCGGCCGTCTCCCACCTGCCCACGGGAGCAGCCGACCGCAGGCTGCGCCCACCTGGCCCCAGGGCTGGGCATGAACCTGGGGAGGAAACCCTCACTCCTGGCTTTATCACCCTTCCACCCTTCCCTTCAGTTTTCTCCCCAAAATGAAAGGTGAAGCCTGAGATTCTGGTCTGTTGCTGTCCTTTGAAGAATTTACCTTCAAATGCTCATCCCTCCCACGTTTAACCAACGAGCCTGACTCACCCCGAATGACCGCACCACCCAGTGTCAGCGACGCCAAGTCACCAAAACAACCTCCTGCCCTTAGCAATTCCTGGGTGCTTTTTGGCAGGAGACTTTTTCCATGAAGGTCTTCTGTGTCTGTGAGCGGGAGATGTCCTGTCTGCTGCTGCCAAGCCCGGGCAGCCTCCTCTGCAGGCGGGGCCGCTTCCTAAGGGGCCACTTGCTCTCTGGAAATGCCCCATTCAGGGTGTGGTCAGGTCTGAGTGGACGGGAAGTGAGCGAGACCACACATCCGGCGTCCGTGCAAGCTGAGGGGTGGGAGGGACCCTGTGCCTGCACATGACGGAAAAGTCCTCCTTGACCTCTCAACGAATGATGCGATTTTTAAATCTGGGAAGATGACTTTTAATCATTCAAGGGGCCACGAGAGGACAGGCGCAGGTGGAGGGACGGTCCATCTCGCCGTGGCTAGTGCTGCTCTTTGCAGAGGAGCCTCTTCCCTTGCAGAGCCACGTCGGCCTCCTCCAGTACTGGGCATGGAACCTGCTGCTTAACTTGCAGACACAGCAGCGGGACAGGCTGCTCCTGCCCCAGTCGTCACAGGTCTCCATGGGGCACTCCCTGCAGCCTTGCAGTCTTCCTGTCTTCCTGTCTGAGGAGGGGGGACTGGCTGCG
>NW_007752105.1:0-902 GCF_000696425.1 Galeopterus variegatus | reverse complement strand
CAAAAAGACAACCTACAGGATGGAAGAAAATATCTGCAAACTATGCATCCTACAAGGGATCAATATCCAGAATATATGAGAAACTCAAACAGCTAAACAGTAAAAAAAAAGTAACCCAATTAAAAAATGGGCAATGGAGCTGAATAGGCATTTCTCAAAGGAAGATATATCAATGGACAACAGACACATGAAAAAATGCTCAACATCACTCAGCATCAGGGAAATACAAACCAAAAGCACGTTGGGATATCATCTCACCCTCGTTAGGCTGGCCATTATCAAAAAGACAGAGAATAACAAATGCTGGTGAGGATGTGGAGAAAAGTGAACTCTTCTGCACTGTTGGTGGGACTGTAAATTGGTGCAGCCTTTATGGAAAACAGTATTGAGTTTCCTCAAACAACTACAGATAGAGCTGCCATATGTTCCAGCAATCCCACTTCTGGGTGTGTACCCAAAAGAATGGAAATCATCATGTCGAAGAGACACCTGCACTCCCATGTTCATCACAGCTCTATTCACAATAGCCAAGAGTTGGATCCAACCTAAATGTCCATCAACAGATGACTGGATAAGAAAAATGTGGTATATATACAATGGAATACTGCTCAGCCATAAAAAAGAATGAAATCCTGCCATTTGCAGCAACTTGGAGAAAATTATGGTAAGTGAAACAAGCCAGACACAGAAAGAGAAGAACCGTGTGTCCTCTCCTAAGTGGGAGCTAAAAAATAGAGAGAGAGGGCCGACCCCATGGCGCACTCAGCAGAGTGCGGTGCTGGGAGCACAGCGGCACTCCCGCTGCGGGTTTGGATCCTATATAGGCATGGCTGGTGCACTCACTGGCTGAGCGTGGTGCGGACGACACCACGCCAAGGGATGCGATCCCCTTACCGGTGACA
>NW_007752104.1:8581-9485 GCF_000696425.1 Galeopterus variegatus | reverse complement strand
TGACTCTCAGCATGTACCATAAACAACTCAGGGTGTTGGGAAAATGAAAACATGTCTTCCTTCAGATATATTGGGATTCCCTGGCTTGCAGCCTGAGCAACACAGGCATCCATAGTTGGCGCAGTTGGGGCTCAGCCTCCCAGTCTGACATCAGTCCCCCCACCCCAGCTTGACCACTTCCTCCAGCCCAGCCCACCTTCCCTTTAGGGAGGTGAGCCTTGCACATTCACACCTCCAGGTGAGTGCCTGGGAAGAGCTCACCTCCAGGTGAGTGCCTGGGAAGGCCCGATTTCAGTTCCTAATTCCTTTCTTACATGAAGTCTTCCCTGATCATCAGTGGTTAAAATTCATCTCTCTCTACACTGAGTTCTTTTATTTATGTTTTTCAATTAGTTCAAATGGTTTCATTTTCAAGTAACAGAGACCCCTTCAAACAGTTTTTCTTGGCAAAGGTGGGGAGGGAGGAGGGAGAACATATTATAAGGATATTTGGGTGTCTAACTTGTTTTCCANCCCACAGTCGGTGCAAGCTCTGCTCCTAATAACGTATGTGACCTTGACCAACCTCTTTGGGCCTCAGTTTCCAGATCAGCAAAGTCTGGTTACAGTACTTGTTGTCTGTTTCTAAGTCTCTAAGACTCTAGCTCTAAGATTTTGTGATGAGGAACATTCCTTGGCAATTTAATTGCACTTAATTGAGGTAACATTGCTGTTGTCTTGGCATGTGATTTACACAGAGGTTCACCCCAGGGAGGAGGTGAGGACAGCCATCAGTTTACAATCGTGGATGCTAAGGTCTCAAGTCTGATGGATGCTGAGGCCAACGGCAAATCCATTTACAGCAGCTGGTTCCCTTTGAGACACGCAGCCGAAAAGCACAACGAGAGGCAGAACGTTGCTTATT
>NW_007752104.1:5976-6603 GCF_000696425.1 Galeopterus variegatus | reverse complement strand
ATTTGGTCCCTCATTTCAACCTGCCAACTTTATTATTTTATTTTATTTTTTAAATTTTTTTCTTTCTTGTGACCGGTAAGGGGATCGCAACCCTTGGCTTGGTGTCGCGCGCACCACACTCAGCCAGCGAGTGTACCGGCCATCCCTATATAGGATCCGAACCTGCAGCGGGAGCACCACTGCGTTCCCAGCGCCGCACTCTCCTGAGTGTGCCACGGGGTCGGCCCTCAACCTGCAACTTTAAAGTTACAATCTGTAAGCTCTAGTAATGTCCTGCCACTCTGAATGCAACATGCTCACGGTTCCTCTGGGAGTGAGGTATAGTGCCCCACATCCCCACGCTGGTCTCATGTGAGGTTGGAGATGTGCACTGCTGAGATGCATGGCCAGGTTGAGTGAGGGCAGCTTGGGGGTTGGGCTTGCCCTGGACACATTGCCCTCTCTGCATCGGTGCGGCTGCCTTCAGTGCATGTGCAGGACAGGCTCCTGGGAAGATCCGATTTTCTCTGGTTCTGTGGTTGTCAGAGACTTATTCAGGATCTTTGTCAGGAGTCTTGGAGCTGAAAACGTTCTCAAACCAGATCCCAGACTCTGTTTGTAAAGATAAGCAGTGTGCAAAAAGTATTG
>NW_007752104.1:0-236 GCF_000696425.1 Galeopterus variegatus | reverse complement strand
ACGTTCTCAAACCAGATCCCAGACTCTGTTTGTAAAGATAAGCAGTGTGCAAAAAGTATTGGCAGTTAGGAGGTCTGCATGGCTTCCAGTCCCAGCCCTGCCACCAACTGGCAGTGAGATCCTGGGCAAGTCACTGAATTGCTCTGAGCTTCAGGGTCTCTGTGCACACAATGAGGAGGCCCCATCCTGCTTCCTGCTCTTCTCAAATCATCCCTGTGGTGCATAGGAGTGGGGGG
>NW_007752103.1:8745-8973 GCF_000696425.1 Galeopterus variegatus | reverse complement strand
ATCATATGCTCAATAACGTTAACACTTGAACTAATGATTAAGGAAAAAAACAACATGCCACAAAAAGAAAACTGCTAACTACAGCCAAAGGGAAAGTCTGAATCACCCTTTTATTTCTTAAGTTTGAATTGCCCTTGTATTTCTTAATAGGACCCATCTATTTTTAATCTACCTAGCTTGAAGAAATCATTAATTTCCAAAGAAGTAATACACTCAAATATGGCAAAG
>NW_007752103.1:2208-3023 GCF_000696425.1 Galeopterus variegatus | reverse complement strand
CGTTTGTGCCCCAAAGCTTTCCCACAACAAGCTGGCTCCCGGAGCCGGAAGTAGAAGTTGTCGAACTGACCTTTGACCTCCCGCACGCACCGTTACGTGGCAGCGTCGTTTCCGTGGTAACGTGGTAACTGTCCTCCTTGGAAAAGTTGGCCCAGCGCGGCGTCCTGGAGTTGCGGTGGAGGTGGGTCCCACAGGGACGTGGGCACTGGGTCCAGGGGGTCACGGGCGCGTCCTCAGGTCAGTCTCCGGGACTGGGATGACCATGCGAGGACGGGTGGATCCGTCGAGCCGTGGCTCCCTGCGACGGGAGCAGGAACCAGGCTCCGGTCTGTAGGCCCGAGGACAGGGAAAGAGCGACGGGCGAGGGAACGGCCATTCCCGGCATGCCAGGGCCGAGCCGCCGCGCTGCTAGGCTGCCGGGCGCCGCGTTGCACTCTAGGCTTTGGAGTCTCTGAGGTCCGCTTCCTTCGTTTCTGGACGCTTGTGCCCATATAATTAGTTCTAAGACTGGGATTAAAAATAACAAGTTTTTTTGAAGCCCGATATTAGGAAAAATGAAGCTACATCAGCAGAGTAACTCGCAAACCACCCAGCCTTGTGGTAAGAAACAGATGTATACTTTCTGTGAATTTGCCTTACTTAAATTCTCTTAGCCTCAATGTCCTCAACTATAAAACGAGGATAGTAATATCTATTTTACAAGGATTAAAGAGAAAAATCTGTTAAACGTTCTGAAAATGTTAGTTGGTATAATATTTGACCTGCCCTCAAAAACAGAAAAGCTATTCAAGGAAATGGTTAAGAGAATTTTTTTT
>NW_007752103.1:0-1018 GCF_000696425.1 Galeopterus variegatus | reverse complement strand
TTTTTTTTGGAAAATAGACTTAATTTCTTAAGAGAAGATTCACAGCAAAACTGAGGGGAAGGCGCAGAGATTTCCTGTGGACCTCCTTGTCCCCCCCACCCTCACACAGCCTCCCCACTAATCAACATCCCCCACCAGAGTAGTACAGTTTTACAGCCCATGAACCTAAATTGAAACATCATTATCAGTTGAAGTTCAAAGTTTACGTTAGGGTTCACTCTTAGTGTTGTACATTCTGTAGGTTTGCACAAATGTATAATGACGTGTATCCACTATTGTAGTATCATTCAGAGTAGTTTCACTGCCCTAAAAATTCTCTGTGTTCTCGCCTATTCATCCCTCCCTCCCTGAAACCTCTGGCAACTACTGAGCTTTTTACTGTCTCCATAGTATTGCCTTTCCAAGAATGTCATATGGAAAAAGAAAAAAGAATGTCATATGGCTGGAGTCATTGAATACGTAGCCTTCTCAGATTGGCATCATTCACTTAGTAATATACTTTTAAGTTTTCTCCATGTTTTTTCATGGCTTGATAACTCATTCGTTAAGAGAATTTCCACAGTTTTGAGTCTCTTTTGGTGTTTGGAAAAAATGTATTTATATGTTTATGTATGTAGTAATATCACATCTACCGACATAGATATTGCTTTCAAAAAATTTTATGCAGATTTTTTAAAGTGCAGTCAATTATAACCAATATCAAAATATTGGCCATAGCTCTGTACGACGCATATCATTTATTTTTGTTACCTCACTTTTCAAAATCTAAATAAATATAATAAGATTTTATATCACTATCATAAAGAGGTCACCTAACAAAATAAACAAATAGCTGTTAAAATAAAAAGATGTGATTTAAGATAATCAGTGAAGATAATTCCTTAAGTGATTTCTCTTACATTTATAACTATAATCAATGATTTAACAAATGAATATTTGATTTAATCATCTTTGGCATCTACTCAAAGACACAAACACCTTAGAATACTTCTGATCACCACCCTCCCATCTCACATGT
>NW_007752102.1:8349-8974 GCF_000696425.1 Galeopterus variegatus | reverse complement strand
TCTCAATGAATGAATGGATGGATGGACAAACACTTTTTCTTTATATGTGTTGACTATGTAGCCTATTCAGGAAGCTTAGGGAACAAAATTTATTTTATTCACTCCTAGTTCTAGGAAAACTGGTTGTTTCAGTTCAGAGCTAGCATGTAGCTAATGTGAAGCCATTAGCTAATGCCTTACCAATAATTTTTACCCATATTGAACAATACCATATTTTCATTTTCTCACCCATCTTCTATTTGTAAATAGACTAAGGAGAGGAATCTAAGCTTCCATCTATAAAAATAAATTCAAAGGTTTCATGGAAATTGGACAGAAGGATAGAACAGAGAATAATCAATCACCTAGTTGCCTTAGTGTCATTAAGTGCTTCAACCTTGAAAGCAGTGTGTTGAACTGAAAAGAGCCTAGNATATGGGTATAAATATCTACATATGCCACTTACCCACCTGAGAGTAGACATTCAAATATACATTTTTATAAGCTTTAGAGCTTACAAAAATATAGCAAGTTAGAGACAAATGCAAATGATGATTTAGTCTCCTACATAAATAATATTTCTCCTTAAACACTACCTATTCTTATTCTTTTTGTAAAATAGTTAATTTGAGAGGGGCCATAGTTT
>NW_007752102.1:5807-6407 GCF_000696425.1 Galeopterus variegatus | reverse complement strand
ACTAGGGTCCAAAATAGATGGATATAAAATAAATGCAGACTACGTTTCAACCGCCGGCAGTCCTGAACCTCTTCCTGCCACACTGTTCATCTCCAGGAGCCACTGCAAATTCTACCATCCATGGCAATTCCCTGAGGGCTTCATTACTAGGGTCTTTAAAAGGGATTCACTCATCTTTTTGCCTCCTGTAGGTATGGATCTTGCCAATCCAAGTCATGAGAAAAGAAAGTAATTTTTCCTAGTCTTTAGCAGCTCACAGAGAATATGTGGTTTGAACACTGTTTTATCTTTAAAACAATGTGAAAATAGACAAGCTAGTATGCCAGTGCTCATGACACTGGAGGCCTCGTCAGACAGCTATAGTGAGCACTGTAAAACAATATTCTATACAAAGGCAAAAATAAAAAAGCCAGCACTCTGATGGAGAGGATACACAAAGGGATTAATTCCAAAGGTTTGTATACCAGTCTCTGAAGACCAAAGGCAGATAGATTCCCTGTTGGTAAGTAATGGATGTACAATGTGGTCTTTTACTTTAAGAAACAAATGCTTTTTTATAAGTCAGGTAACAAAGAAGTATTGGATGACATAAATGAACTG
>NW_007752102.1:4771-5172 GCF_000696425.1 Galeopterus variegatus | reverse complement strand
TGTTATGGTTACCCAATTTTAAAAAGGAGAGGTGTTTGTATTATCTACATAACAAATCTCTGTCTGTTCAGAGATCTTATTATTCCTCTCCAACCTGTTTTTCTTGCTCTGCTCTCTTGGAATCGGGAAGAGACATGAAATTTAAAATTGCACATTTGACCAAGAAAAAAAAAAATCTATCCAGATCTCAGAAATCCCATGAGCAAGGAAATCAGGCTTATAGAATTGAACTGCTTCCCCCAGTGGCCAGGTCCTCTGGTGATGGCCATCAGCCTCAATGGCACATCTCAAGCTCCCGATGTCGTACACTCAAACCAGTTTTTCCACTTAACTTTCCTATTTCTATTAATGGCACAATTTTTTTCCTGTTATTCAAGTTCAAAATCTTGGTTTTGGTCTCT
>NW_007752102.1:0-259 GCF_000696425.1 Galeopterus variegatus | reverse complement strand
AGCATATTTAAGGTAGGTTATTGTATCTAATGCATTTTTGATTCATGATATTTCCAACTGAATGATGGGTTTATCTGGACATAACCCCATCATAAGCTGAGGAGCATATTACAATTTGGAAGATTAAAATAAACTCACGTAGAATCTTTAATAGGAACAATGTTGTCCCCTGCGTGACAGAAATTAGCCTTTTACTTATTTGTTTTGGATGAATTTATCTTTTCTGTGTCAGTGATCCTGTGACTCAGAAATGCAGATA
>NW_007752101.1:0-8974 GCF_000696425.1 Galeopterus variegatus | reverse complement strand
TTTTTTTTTCCCCTCATGTGGTTTCTTCTCTCAAATACAATGTAGGTCTGAGGGTATTTAATTAGTGAATTTTCCCTTCCCCCACACATTTGCAAATTTATATGTGCTTTCTTTCCTGGTGTATTCCCTAAATAATGTGATTTTGCTGAGATCCTGACAAATTTTATTTCTCTTTATATTTTTATATTTGTTAATCCTATTGTTACACGTTCCCTAGAATTACAAATACATTATTTTTATTTTTCATTGAGCCATAAATAGATTATTTCCATCTGTCTGCACTTAGGCTGAGTGATACTGAGTCATCCTGTAACAACAATGGGTTTCAAGTATAGGATAGTGCATAAGAATGTGAAGCATTTTGCCCTAATGGATCATTCTGCAATCACAGTAGAAAGTGACTTTTGTAATAAAATGAAATATATCCTACCATAGGACTGCATCAGCTTCATGAATAAGGAAATCAGAAGTAAGTCTATTTATTTATATGAATATACTATACTTTCTATTTTATGGACAGGAAGCAAAGAATTATTTTTTAACAGCTTTTCTGAGCACTCACAGACATTTGGCTTCTTTACTATAGAAATAGAAGGGAAAAAAAAGGCAGGAAAGTTGAATATAAAATTTACAAAAAAGGAAACTATCTTAACAAGCTTAATTGAATGATAGGGTTCTAGTAAAGGTGGATCTCATTTACCTTGTTATTTAAAAATCTTTGTTGTATCCATTTTCATTTCTGTTTAAATTTTAAATATCTCTTTCTAAAGTTAGCTTTCAACTCTTTGAAGTAAGTAGTCCAAATAGAATTCTTCATTATTAAAACCCTTGAAGTCTCTGAAGTCTCTGAATATGTCATATATTTACACTAAGTTTTCTAATACCTCTATCTGAAAATATTCTCTGTGTTGTCTACACACAACTGATGTACTGGAAAATAATTTATCTAAGCTTCAATTCTGAGATTCTAGGTCACAATTCTGAGTGATTCTACCACTCACTGGCAGTGGGACTGTGTATAAGTCCCTTAAGATTTGTGCAAATAAGGTTTATTCCTTAGGTGTTAAAATTGGGGAAATAATGTGTGAGATATTTTTCAATGTTAAATCAATGTTTTACGTGAAGCATCTGACTTGGTTTCTGGCACCAAAATATATTAGTTCATCTCTTTCGTGGTTAGAAAGATTATTATAAATTATTTATTGATGAATTCCTTGGCATAAGAACAACTTCATTCAGTCTTTGATTTGTCAAGAAATTAATTTATACATAAATGGTCAATTATAATTTTAGCCCTTTGAATTGATAACTAATGATTCTTCTGAAAAGATATATTAGCTACAAAATATTTTTGTTAACAATTTTATTAGTCATAAGATACATTTTAAAAATTATTAAAAGTCCAGACATGATAAAGACCAAGAGAGGCAGTATAAAGATTATGTAAAATTCTGATGCATGATGAAAATAAATAATAAACAAATAAACCATAGAATAAATGTGGTCTGACAAAATTCTCATTTTTCCTGTAATAACAAAATTAATTTTTGACATATCACATTTTATTTACTAAAATATAACTTATCCATGACTTATCCTGGCATTCACTAATACTGCTAACTTATTCAATCTACTTTTATTATTTTGTTACACAATGTTCCAATCCTAATACCTAGTCCAATGTGACAATAATTAATTAATTGACACTCCTTGTAACTTTTGACTATTTTTGTCAATACATCCTTCCAACTTTGTTGACATGTCCTTTCTACCTGAAATACTTTCCCAAGGTCTTTCAAGACTGTGGCAGTTTTAAAACACAGCCCCATATTCTTTGGCACTCCTCCCATTGACAAGTAAGGTTCATGTCTCCTTTTGTGGTACACAGTAAGCCATGTAACTGTTTTACACCTATTGAGTTCAGCAAACATGATTCTATGTGAATTCCAAGGTTGGTCATAAAAAGTCATGCCACTTCCATCTGGTTCTCTTGAAACATTTGCTGGTAGCAAACTCTTCATTCAGGTGTTCCTTTTTAGAACCACATGCCTAGATGTGAAAAGCCCAATACAGATGAAGTTATGTGTAGGAGTTCTGGTCAACAATCCCAGGTGAGCAAAACTTTCAAGCTACTCTATTCCATGCATCAAAATTATGAATGAAGAAGTCTCCAGAGGGTTGCAGCCCTAAGGCAAAGGACTCACCTAAAACCCTTGGTGTCTTTCTAGCCAAGGCCTTAGACACCATGGAGCAGAGACAAACTATCTCTGCTGGTATCCTGCTCAAAAGCTGGGCATCTACCCTCTTGGGGAATAATTCTCTTTAAATATTTTTGTATTTCTGTGTGGTCCAGGCCTTATGAATAAAGGAAACTGTAATTACAATTGCATAACAAACAACTTTGGAATCTATAGAGAATCTCTAAAAATACAACCCCCCTGAGAGATGTGAAGATTTACTGCCCTTTCTTTCTCTTTCCTGGAAACATATGCTTATGTTCCAGAGTGTTGAACATTCTTACCTCCCCCTCCAAAGAGATTAGATTTATAAGCAACCTGTCACATTATGGAGGGGTGATAAGCAGGTATATCAGCATCTCCTATGTAGATTCTCATTCTCATAATTTGGGGGCTCCTTCCTTGTGTGACACAAACCTACTTCACGTGTATATGAGATCTAGTTCTCACCAGATTGCTCCAGGGTGTTTGAGATTCTGGCTGCTGCATTCTGTAGTGAGTAATAAAAGGTCTGTTTCTCTGATCCAGAAAGCCTGTGTCTCCCGGCAAAAGACACACACACACACACACACACACACACACACACACACACAAGTTGGCAGACTTTTTTGTTTGCAAATAGGTGTAGTGAGAAGATTGGGATCCCTTCATAATGTGAGACCTTCCAGAGGCACAGCATGAGGACCACTACCCAGAAAGGGAGGAAAGCAAGGAAACTCCTAGGAAAGAGAGAAATCAGAGAAGGGTCTTGCAGTTATACACAACATATCTTACGACTTTGTAAATCAGAGAACTCCAAAGGGCAGCAGAAGCAGCTTTGCATCATTTATAGCCCTGGGGTTTACCTAATGTAAGGCTTGCAGATCTTGGACACAGTTTCATGGGGTATAAAAAGTAGGCTGATTTGCAATGGCTAAAAATCTGCTTAATTGGGCTATATTTACAAAAATGGATCTGTAAAAATTTGAATTTGACATTAGCAGGCTTTTGAGCTATTGGAGCCCAGTCTGCTATGAAGAGGTAAATGACCTAAGGCCAGTCAATCAGTATACAGGGACCATCTTTGACTCACTTATATTACAGTTGCATAACATCTCAGACCCTTCACAGTTTCTGACTTAACATACCCTTGACTTGAATGTGGCTGGACATGTTAAGGCTTCTGATACTCAGCTACAAAAGTCCATGCAGCTTTTCTCTTGGTCTGTTGGAGAGCATGCTCTACAGACACTTCTGCTCAGGAAGAAGGCCAAGTCAAATGGGGAAACTGTGTGTTCAGTACTATGGTGACAATTACAACTGAGCCCAGATTTTGAGGTATTAGTGTCTTAGCAGACAGCAAGTAAGAAGAAGCCCCCAGATGATCCACCCTTGGGTATTTGAGTGTTCCAGACTGGGGTCTCATATCTCATGTAGTGTGGAGCAGAGACAACACAACCCTACTGCATCTTGTTTGAATTCTTACTTCACAGAATCTGTGAGCGTCATAAAATGGCTGTCTTTTTTAATCCACTGGAAAAAATATGATGGTAATCTTATGTCTTTCCTGAACGTTTACTTAAGAATTCCCTTCATAAATGTTTTTCATAATTTTTAAACTTCTAAAACATTTAAACATAATTTCAACAACTGCCCAGTATTATGGTTGCTATTTTATGTATGCAGATGCCAAATATTTTCATTTATATCAAATGTTCTTAGAGGGCAGACTGTATCAAATAGCTACTTTCATTTAACTATACCACTTCTAAATAATTGTAACAGTGTGATAGGTTAATTCAAATAAAAGGAAAGGATTCAATAAACAGAAAATATTACATGGGAAAATGGAGTTTGAAAGATTAACGGTGTACATAAAAATGTGACCTAAGTTAACCTTTAGTAATTGAGCATTTCAATACATTAAGTAACACTATATATTTTGACAGCATCAATACAGTTCTTTAAAACACATTAATAGTATATAAATAATACAAAAGAATGAATTAAAGACTTAGATGATTTTAAACTTTGCCTCCTTTTCATAGCACATTATAGTGTTTGAAATTATATCTAGTTAGCTTTTGAAAACACAGATATTTTAAAAAATTGCTGTGTTTCAAAGGCAGTAAGTGGCAAAAATGAATGTGTAAACCACATAACTGAAATCCTTTTTATTTTATCAAATTATATACAGAAAATATTTCATGTCCAAATTATTTTAGTTACTTGATTTATACTTAAAAATAAGTGTTATTTTCATTCTTTATCAGAAGTTTGAAATTCAGAGATTTCATGATGCCAAACAAATTTTAACATCACTAATTGCTAGAAACAAAATCAAATAATTAGTGAAAGTCTTCAATATAATGTCAGTATTTAGGAAGTAGGATGATTTGATTTAACTCTCTATTATTTTGGAATATTCTCTTTTTGCATCCATCTAACATATTGTTTTGTTTTGATTTGTTTCTTTCTTCCATGTCTACTTGCACTCTAAAATTATCTTCCTTTCTATTTGGACAATTAACGAAAAAGGTATTCTTTGATGCTTTAAGTAAATCTCCTTTGAACTCATGTTACGTTAAATGGTGGCTCTTTTAAATAGGCCATCCCCGTGAATTCAAAAGGGAGTACAGATAAATTAAGCCTTTTTCATTTAGACTCTGTTGACCTGATTCTACTATAATGTATTTTCGTAAACACACATCTGTTGTTTATCGTGAAAGACTAAAAAGTGTATTATAATTAAAAATCTGCCAGTAATTTATTTGCTTCTTAACCACCTGCTTCATACAGGATATTATCTTGTTATATAATATTCTTTTATTGTAAAAATAAAGTCTCTATAAGAGACCATTACCTCAGGTTTTGAAAATCATCTTGGTTTTATCGTGATACGTATTTTAAATAAGCGCTTTGTATTACATTGGTAATACAATAGAGACTATTGTCTTTAGAAAACATCCTATTCTATTAACAGAGGCTTAATTATATAACAAAACAGCTCTCTTGTCCAATCAGAAAACTCACTTATTATTCTTATTATTCCCTAAAATTTTATAGTATATCTGTCTCTCAAAAACAGTTTTCTCAGTTGTCTTAACTGAAAAAGTAACCTTCTTGATCACAAATGCTTATAATTCTATCCTTTTTAATGAGTAGAATCCAGTGCTTAGCTAAAATATCAGAATGTTAATGATTATTTTGAAAAAGTTTGCCTCACAGATATAATTGACATTACTATTCAGTTTAGTTTATCTTTAAGATTTAATAAAGCTGAATCATCAGTAGATTAAGCACACATTTAGGATACCAATAAATCAAAGAATCAAAAATAAAGGGTAAATCATATTTCAGCGATAAGAGTTTAACATTTTTATATCACTAATTTAGATTATTGCTTTTATACATTGGTAAAAATCTACAGATGGTAAATCTGTCTGTTATAAAATTCCTCTTGATATAATATCTGCATCATTTACTAGATTTGCTTGCTTGATAGTCAAATTATGAAAAGCTAGGCAGAGATTCAAGGACATTTTTGTAGTTTTCTTTAAAAGACAGTTCAAATATATTTGAGAAAAGAGATTAATCAATGGTATAGAACTTAAGAGTTCAAATAATGAAATGGAAAGTAAAAGAATTAAATCTAGATTATATTATTTTCTACTTGGATCTATAACTTGATGTGTGGAGATGAGTGTGGAGACCAGAAAGTTTCATCGATGAGTGATGAGATGAAAGTAGTAATTATATGTAAGTGTCTAGGGATTGTGTTTTCCAGGTACAATTTCTAAGAATTATAAACTGAGAATTCTAGAATTTAAAAAGTGAATAAAATTTGAGGATTAACTAAAAATCAAAAGGATATATTGTCAGAGCATGCATAAGCACAGAGGAATGAAAATAAAAGGATTACATAGTCTTGATGTCTAAATTCCAAAAACTAAAAGCAGGGTAATTCATATACGCATTCATTTTGTAAATAACTATTGACTGCCTTCTATGTCCCAGGGATACTGTAGGTGTTTCAGAACTTAACAGAGAACATACTAGCACCCATGCCCTCATCCTAGAGCTCACATCCTCAGGTAAGGATGTCAGAAACCACATTTTCTGGTCACTGGATATACTCAGAACAATCCATCATGCAAGAAAAATTTTGTCAGTTTTTGAAGGTTCCTGCTGTTTATGACGATGGCACAGAAATGCAATCTTAACCTCACTTGGTATTATAAAAGCAAGGTTTGTGTATGGTTAGGCATCAACAATTCTGCAACCAAGAGGTTCTGTCTTTTTAAATTTTAATTGAAATTTTTATTGAAATAATTGCGTATTCAAAAGCAGTTGTAAGAAATAATGCAGAGAGATCTAATGCACACTTTATCCAGTTTCCCTCAATGGTAATATTTTGCAACATCAGTACAATATCACAAACATATTGAATTTGATATAATCCATTGATCTTAAGACTTCGATACTTTAACCTATACTCATTTGAATGTGTACATGATTATGTTTTACTTTTATACAATTTTCTCACATCTGTATGTTCATGGATCTACCAGTATAGCCAAGATACTGAACAGTTTTATCACCACAAGGATCCCCCACGTTGCCCTACAATAATCATACGCACCTCCCTCTTGCTCCTTGACCATGTCCCTAATCCCTAGTAATCACTAATCTCTTCTCCACTTCTACAGTTTTGTCATGTCAAAATACTATAATGTTATATAACTGAAACAATGCAGCATATAACCTTTTTGTTTTCTTTTTTTTCCTTTTTTTCTTAATTTTATTTTGCCAATATACAATGTGGGTGATTATTGTGGCCCATTACAGAAACCGCCCTCCCACCTCCCTCTCCCTCCTCCCTCCCAACAATGTCCTTTCTGTTTGCTTGTTGTATCAACTTCAAGGAATTGTAGTTGTTATGTCTTCTTCCCCCCCCACCCCAGTTTTTTTTTTGTGTGTGTGTGTGTGTGTGAATTTATTCATTTATTTTTAGCTCCCACCAATAAGTGAGAACATGTGGTATTTCTCTTTTTGTGCCTGACTTGTTTCACTTAATATAATTCTCTCAAGGTCCATCCACGTTGTTGCAAATGGCAGTATTTCATTCTTTTTTATAGCTGAGTAGTATTCCATTGCGTAGATATACCACATTTTCTGTATCCACTCATCTGATGATGGACATTTGGGCTAGTTCCAACTCTTGGCTATTGTAAAGAGTGCTGCAGTGAACATTGGGGAACTAACCTTTTTGAATTGGATTTTTTTTTACCTTAACATAATTTCCTGGAGTTTCCTACAAGTTGTTATATGTGAAAATAGCTTGTTCTTTTTTATTGCTGAATAGTATTCCATGGTATATACGTACCACAGTATAACCATTTGCCTTTTGAAGGACATTTGAGCTGTTTTCATTTTTTTTTTTTTGCTATTATGAATAAAACATGAATATTCATGCACAGATTTTTGTACAAACACAAGTTTTCATTACTCTGGGATAAATTCCCAGGAATATAATTGTTGGGTCACATGCATATTTAGTTTATTAGAAACTGCTAAACTGATTTCCACAGTGGCTCCACTATTTTGCATTCATACCAGCAATATACGAGTAATACCATTTTTTCACATTCTTGCCAGCATTTGATATTGTTACTTTTGTTAGTTCTAGTCAACCTGATAAGCTTGTAGACGCTTTTTTGTTTATAAGATGGTCTCTCTTTCTCCAAAAAATGGTGAACCTGAAAGTCAAGTCGTGTATTATTCATGTCTGTATTTCCAGTGCCTGGTATACCACCTGGCATGTAATAGGCACTAAATAATATACTACCTGACACACTGGGGATGACCTTTTTTCTAAAATGGATGGGGAAGCCACACAATGAAAGAATCCTGGATATGTTAACTGCTAACTCACAATGGACTCTGATATAAATTAGGAAAAAAAAAAAGCCCTTAATTTTGTAAAACCACTGATATATGGAGGCTGTTTAATTGTTAGCTTATTTGTGGATGATGTTACCTATCCGATAGAGTTATTGTGAGAATTAAATAATTAATAATTATAAGAGATATACAACACATGAAAACTATATATGCATTTGTTTTATGAATTAAACATAATAACCTTCAACTTATCCTAATTGAATTCATTATATCCTTTCCAAAATCTGTTCTTCCTGGCATCCATATTTCATGTTAATTGCATCATCAATTTTAGTTCTGACATATTTTTGCATATTATTCTTTCCACCCTTACCATCAACATTCTAAAACTTTATCTAGGGGCAGAGTTTATCAATCTTGACACTACTGACATTTTGATCCCGATAATTTATTTGCAGGTGGTGGTGGTGAGACAGGGACTGATGCCCTATGCATTACACAATGTTGGCATCATCCCTGATCATTGCCTAATAGATGACATTAGCAGCCTTCCCAGTTGTGGGAACTCACATGTCTCCAGGCATTGCCAAATGTCCTCTGAGAAGGCAAAACGATCCCCAACTGTAAAACACCAGCCCAGAGTAAGCAGAAACAGAGAAACATCTGTTTATATGTATTTCACACAGCACACTGTTGCCCATAACAGAAGTCACTCTAGTTAATTTAAATGGAAATGTATTTGATGCATAGTACTTATACTTGTTGAAAGATAGATCAGACCCACAGGGGGAAAAAAAAAAATCCTTAAAACAATGCAGCAAAACTTGTCTACCAGTGATCTGGTAAATGTCATT
>NW_007752100.1:8450-8975 GCF_000696425.1 Galeopterus variegatus | reverse complement strand
CACACACACGTGCACTTGTGTTGGGATATTTTATTGGAATTACATTAAATCTACATATCAACTTGAGAAGAAGTGACATTCTTCAATATTGTTTGTTGCAGTGATGAATATTAAGTATATTTCTCTGTTTAAGTCTGTTTTACTGTTCTTCAAAAAAATGTTGAAATACTGTAACACTTTATATTTTTCTCATTAAGCTCTTGCTCATTTGATATTAGATGTAATCTTAGATCATATATTATAATTTTGGGTAGTGTATAAAATTGATTTTTATTGTTGTATGTTGATTTTATATCCAGAAGTTTTCTAAAACCTTTTATTGATTACATTAATTTGTCTGTATATTTTTTTGTAATTTTCTGTATAAAATTGCATCCTCTTTGGAAAAAATCGTGGTGATGGTTTGATTTTCTTTCTCACCAACTCTAATGATTTCTGTTTCTTTTTTTCTTGCCTTATTGCATGGCTCAGACTCTAGCACAATGTTGTAGCAGTAGTAATAACTAACTCTGTCTTGTTCTTAAT
>NW_007752100.1:5646-6649 GCF_000696425.1 Galeopterus variegatus | reverse complement strand
GGGAAAAAAGATCTAAACATGTAAAAAGATATACTACATTGAGAGATTAAAAACAAGAAAAGACAAAAACACCTGTTGGGAAGGCAGTCATACACAGCTTACTGCCCCTTACATGATTACATGAGTGGCTTTGGGTCTGGAACATTTTCTTGCAAAGAGAGAAAAGAGCCCTCATAGCCTGTGCTGGGCATGTCTCTTTGTTCTGCTTAAGCATGTGTGTCATATGGCACCTGGGCAGCCCTGCTGCCAAGTCTGGTCCTGCCAGAGAGAAAACTGGGTCCTTCTACTGCCATACAAACTGGGTTGTGGGCAGCCCCACCGCTCACATGGGGAGATCTGCTGGCCAGGAAGTCCCGCACATCACCAGAGGTCAGATCTGGTGCACTTTCACTCTCCTCTTGCTCTAAGTAAATGCTGTACCACTTGAGCTTGGTGGGGACACTGTCTGCTCTCAGGCACTGATCTCTTCCCTCATAGCACACAGCCAAACCACCTAGTGGAACAGCAAAACAATACCAGTTCTCCCCACTATAAACTATAGTTTCAATGCAATACCATGAAGTATCCCAGCAGGATAATTTCTATTTTTTAGAAATTAACAAATTAATTCTAAAATGTATATGGAAAGGCAAAAAAGCCTAGCATAGTCAAATGTGGCCTTTACATCATTCTCTTTGACCTTCTCACTGAATCATACAAGTCACTAAACATCTCTGTTGTATTTACTTCTGTTTTCTGTATTCTATGTAAATTATTCCACTTTAAATCTTTCAGCTGATTAATTCTCTTATCAGCGGCATCTGATTTATTGTTAAACCCATCCCTTGAGTTTTTAATTTCAATTACTATTATATCATATTAGCTCTAGAAGTTCAATTTAGTCCCTTTGTTCAATTTGTCTTAGAATCTGCTTGATAATTTTTAATAGTCTTTCCTTCTTGACTTATATATCCAATCCCTTTATTTATTTTATTAAACGCTTTGAACATATGGCTAGTCTCAC
>NW_007752100.1:0-960 GCF_000696425.1 Galeopterus variegatus | reverse complement strand
TTTACTGGATTTCCAGGGCAGGAAGGGAAGAAAAAGAAATAAAAGCCATAATATTTGGAAAACAAAATGCAAAATGACTTTATTTTCAGATGACCTGACTGTTTGCTTAAGAAGTCCTAAGAAATGCAAAAAACTGAACATGGTAATAAATAAATGGATTTAGAAAGGTCAATTGTACAAAAAAATTCCAGTGAGTTTTTAAAATAAAATTTAAAAATCAGTAGCATTTAAAATACCATTAAACTATATGAAATAGTAATAAGTTTAACAAAATAAGGTGCAAGACCTGCACACTGAAAACTACAAACTGCAGGGGAAAAAAGATCTAAACATGTAAAAAGATATACTACATTGAGAGATTAAAAACAAGAAAANGCAACAGGAATTCTAATCCATTGCTGGTGAGACTGGACATTGCTACAGCCTCTAAGGAAGACAGTTTGGCAGTTTCTTACACAACTAAACAACTAAACATAACTATTACCACAACATCCAGTAATAGAGCTCCAATTACTCACATGAGCTGAAAATATATACAAAAAACCAGCGTATGGATGTGTATAGCACCTTTATTTATAATTGTCAAAACTTGGAAGCAACCAAAATGTCTTTCGGTAGGTGAATGGATAAACTGTGGTACATCCAGACAATAAAATGTTGTTCAGTACTAAAAAGAATGAGTTATCAAGACATGAAAAGTAATGGAGGAAACCTAAATCCATATCGTTGAGTGAAAAGAAAAAAAAAAGCCATTTTGAAAAGACAACATACTCTGTGATATCATTCTGGAAAAGACAAACCTATGGAGACAGTAGAAAGATCAGTGGTTGTGAGCGATTAGTGGGGAGGGAGGGATGAGTAAGCATAGCACGGAGAATTTTTAGAGAAGCAAAACTATCGTTTGACCCTAAAATGGCAGATACATGTCATTATACATTTGTCCAAACCCAAAGAATGTCC
>NW_007752099.1:3689-8975 GCF_000696425.1 Galeopterus variegatus | reverse complement strand
TGGGTATGAAACTACTGTACCCACGCAAGGTGTGCATTATTCTCTTGTTATGTAGTCACCACCTCATTTGACAGGTAAAGGAAACAAGCCACCAGGGAATTATTGCCAGGTGTGAAAACCTGAACTAGAACTCAGGTCTCTGCCCTGTGTTCTTTCTACTCTCTGGCTATGTCCCGCCTTGCTATGTATCTCCTGACTTGAAAACCTGAACTAGAACTCAGGTCTCTGCCCTGTGTTCTTTCTACTCTCTGGCTATGTCCCTCCTTGCTATGTGTCTCCCTTCTGAGTATGTGATTGTAGGTTAAACTATCTCTTGTCAACTGTGCATGTGCTCTCTCCTGCAGGCTTAACAAGCCCTTCATGGACTATGGGGATACGGTGATGCACGGACTGGAGGCCAGCCCCAGCGCCTGGCTCCGGAACCATGCGCACTGGGGAAGGTACCTTGTGCTTGCTTTACCTACAGAGGTGTAGGAGGCAGGAGAAGATGTCGCTATCAGGGCTGCCTTCTTCCTGGAAAGACAGTGCTTGTGGCAGTCAGAATGTCATGCTTTCCACACGCAAGGGGCGTGTTGGCAACATCCCTGATCCAGCCCCCTCCTTGCATACCTCCAGTGATGGGCTGCTCATTCCTTTGCTATGAAGCTTTAGTATTATTCACTCTTTATGAAGCCACATGTATCCAGTTGCTACTATGTATCAGGCCCTGGAAATACCATGGAGAATAAGACAAATGACAAGGCTTTACCCTCACAAAACCCACAGTCCAGTGGGAAAGACAGACACTAAACAGCTTAGAACAGTTATTTAATAACCTCCGGTATAAGTACAATGAAGGAAAGAAGCACTGGTTGCTGCCAGGCAAGTAAGAACATGTGTGGGAGCTTCCTAGAATGGAACTGTTGAGATGAGTTCTGAAGGGAAGAGTCCTGAAAAATGCAGAATTACCCAGAAGAAAGTGGGCAGGTGCCCAGAGGGCCTTCCAGGAAAGAGGAAGAGCAGGAGCGAAGGCCCCGGAGCAGGAAAGTGCCTGCCAGTGCGTGTGAGAGTTTCAAGGTACAGAGAGACCAGGTAGCTTGAGGGCACAGTCAGGAAGTGAAACTAAAGGAGCCAGGTGCACAATCAGGTTGTACATTTTAGTCCTTCTTAAAGGCAACCAGAAAGCCATTGGAGGGTGTTGTCAGGGAAGTAATCATATTTGCATTATTTAAAGATCTGTCCGGCTTCTGTGAGGAGAATAGATTGTAAGCAAGCCAGGGTAGATTTAGTTAGACTCATGAAGAGGCTGTTGACATTGTCCAGACAGGTGACAATAGAGGCTAAGAACAAGCTGGTGGCAGTGGGGACAAAGAAAATTGACTAGGTCATGCACTGGATCTGAAGATTAAGAGAAAAGGAGAGAGTCAAGGTTGACTCAGATTTCTGATGACTTCTACTTTAGACATGTTGGGCTTGAGGTACCTGAGAGACATTCGTGTAGAAATTTCAAGTGGGTATATATAGGCTTGAACCTACCTTCATGCAGAAGATACAGAACTGAAATCCCCAAACACGAAGCCAGGTGCAGAAGAGGTCTCTTAGGGTGGTGAGAAGAAAACAGAAAAAAAACCAATACTTTAAAAACCCTTATTGAGCTAAAGTCTTTCTCCCTGAAAATCCCACCTCGTAGCTCTCTTGTAACACAAGAACAAGTCCTTTGTCCTCTGGTACTTGGGATTAAATCTGCTCCTTTGTCTGTGTTTTCAGACCTTTCCCCACCTCGTCTGCCTCCTCTTTTCTGAGCACCATCTAGATTGTCAAAGTCTCTCTTGAACTGTGATCATCCAAACCCCTGCAGTACTTGAGGTGTGCCCCTGCCCATGTAACGAAGTCTATGTGGCATCATGGGTCTGACACTGCCCTTAGCCCAAGGCCCATACTCACATATGGAAGTGATAAATTCAGCCTATGAGCAGACTAGGAAGTCTATGGGATGTCGACCACAATATCCCCAGTTGTGTGATGCAAGAGGAGACTTTTGCCTGCCAGAGCCCTCAAATCCTTCTACTTATTGTTGGGTGTATAAAGAAGCCTTTCCTGCTCCTTTAGGGATCTCATTCAGTAATTATCTCTTCTTTACTATGGGCTCTTCCTCTCAGCATTCAAATGTGTTCATGTATCTCCATCTTAAAAATAATAAAATACATAAATAAATAAAGCTTCCTGGACCTTAAACCATCCTGTAGCCACCATCCTATCTTACATTCAATACATAGTTATTCAACAGATATCTACCAAACACTTGTGATATGCCAGGTAATGCTTTAGGTGATGGGTCTACAATGGGTCTTTCACTCCAGCTTCGTGAAAGAACAGACCACCTTCCGACTTTACTTTCTCACATCCATTCACACCTCTTTCATGGGTCACCTGGCTTTACTGTCCTTATAATTCTACTGAGTTCTTTCCATCAATGTCCTAAAAGACCTTCTTATTATACCTCCCTTACTCTAGAGAACCTCTCAGGAGCAGGAGGAACAATTGACTATTCTCTTCTTCAGACATTCTCTCCCCACTTGGCTTCTATTAAACCTCTTTTCCCCTAGCTTTCCCTCCCCACTTTTCACCACTCCTTTGCCTTTGTTGTAGGCTTCTTTGTTTCTATTAAATGTTGGTGTTCTCCAGGGTTTGGAACATTGCCTTCTCCTCTTGCACTCTGCACTTTCCGACACGAATCTGCCTTCTCCGGGCTTCATCCATCACCTGCAACACAACAGTTCCAGACGCTGATATAGAGTTGTCTCCTGAATGTCTCCTGTAGGAATCTCATGTTCAGGGGTTTGGAACATTGCCTTCTCCTCTTGCACTCTGCACTTTCCGACACGAATCTGCCTTCTCAGGGCTTCATCCATCACCTGCAACACAACAGTTCCAGACGCTGATATAGAGTTGTCTCCTGAATGTCTCCTGTAGGAATCTCATGTTCAGCAATTCAGATACTAAATACGTCAATTCTTCCCCTTCTCCCAAAACACGTTTTTCCTTCTGAGTTTCCCAGTTCATTTTGTTGTCCAAGCCAAAAACCTATAAATCACCTGAGATAGTTTCCTTTCCCTTTCCCCCAAGATGTAGGTGATCGCCACATTCTATAAGTTCTGGCTCCCGAATATCTCTTAAAATGCTTTAATTCTGTCATCCTGATGGTCATGTCTGTGCCCAGCTGCTGCCATATTCACCCTCGTTATTGGAAGCATCCGCACCCGGTCTCCGTCCCTCAGTCTTCCCTCTGCAGTGGACTCTATCCACATGGCCACCAGAGAAATCTGCCCGCTCCCTCTGCTGAGATGTTCTTTCCTCCTCCTCCTTCTTCCTCTTCTTCTTCTTTCTCTCTCTCTTTTTCTTCCCTTTCCCAAGAGATTCTCACGATTTATTGGTTTTTCTAAGAAGCCTTCCCATCTGCCCATAATTTGGATAAAATGCCCTTTTTATCTTGGCCCTTAGTGTCATATTATAATAATTTTTGTCCATCTCACTCACTAGTCTATAAACCACTAGAAGAATGAGACCATGTGTTATTTGTCTGTGTATCCTCAGTGCCTAACAGAGTGCTGGGTACATGGTAGAAAAAGTTTTATTTTATTAATGATAGCTAATAAAAACATTGTGTCTACCGTCCTACATCAATTAATGTCAATTACGAGGAATGCTGCAGAGCCAGGTACGAGGCGAGGCTCCCGACCAGGAAGAATTATACTACTTGCTGAGCTGAAAGTCTGAGGGTGGTTGAGAATCATTTTTTAAAAAGAACTATTGTTTCCTCACTTCTTACTGCCCCATTGTTGATTGTGGTAGAAGGACCTAGGGTGCTGGTACAGGGCCACCAACCCCTGGGGACAGAAGGCAGAAGACCTCTTTCGTAACAAATCTGTTTTTCTCTTTCCTCCTCTCTTGTAGGCATATGGTGAGCTTCTTACTTATTATCACCCAGATGGGCTTCTGCTGTGTGTACATTGTATTTCTGGCTGACAATTTAAAACAGGTACAATCTTCTAGAGAAGGTGGGAGGGGAAAAAATCATGGACAAGGGGACTCCTTTGCTAGTTGTTTGTTTTATAAATTGCTTCTTCTCTGTGGGTCCTAGTGTTCTCAACAATACAACAAAGAAAGTTAAACTAGATGTTTTCAAAGAACCTAGCCTCCCCTCAGTTCACTTATCTACAAATTTCTGTGTGGTTGCTTTTGCTACAATACCCTTTGTCTGGTATTTTGGACCTGTCCTCAAGATTGGTCTCTAAAATCCTGACCTGGAAGGACCATTGGATTCTGTCAATCCTCCCACCTTGGAGCTTAATCATACTTAATGCTTCTAAAATTAATATGCATCTTTTTGATATCTAATCTTCTTTGGATAATCTTTATCTACCTTTAGCTACTTAATCTATGGCTTAAGAGTTGTACCCTGGAAGTCTTTCTAATCTAACCTAGAAGTTATCTTGCAAGAATTTAAGCAAAATAATCCAGGTAATCACAGAGGTCATCCTTAATCAATAAATTTTTAAAAGAAAACTACTCTTTAGGGCCCTTTTTCTGTGTATAACAGTAATACCAGAAATTCAGAAATGCAAAAAAGTTAGAAAGAACGAAAAATACAGTAAGCATTCAGCATTAGCTTCTATTATGTGTCATGTACAGTGCTGAGCATTTTACATGCTTTTCCTCATTTAATTCTCTCCATGACCTTATCAGAGTAGGTACTGTGGTTATTCCCATTTTGCAGATGAGAAAACCGAGGTTATAAACTCTGTAATGTACATAAGATCACAGAGCCAGGGTTAAAACCCAAGCCTCTGATACCAGAGCTCAAGTTCTTAAACACTATGCCGTATTTCTTCTCCAAACAAACCAAAACAAAATAAAATTATTCTTAATCCAACCATTCATAGTTATAATTTAATTTAATATAAACTGGCTAGCATTTTGCAATGTCTTTACACTTTTTAATGTAATTTTTGGTAGTTTCATAATATTCCATCACACCAATTGACTATAACTTAATCAGTCTCCTAATGTGATTACCCTTGTTTCCCTTGTTTTTCTACTATCATCTATTGCAGTGGCACACACAAATTTTTGGTAGTTTCATAATATTCCATCACACCAATTGACTATAACTTAATCAGTCTCCTAGTGTGATTACCCTTGTTTCCCTTGTTTTTCTACTATCATCTATTGCAGTGGCACACACGACTTTGTGCACCCTTTTATTTCCATAGTATATTTTTCTTAAAGTAAAATTACTGAGTGAAA
>NW_007752099.1:0-512 GCF_000696425.1 Galeopterus variegatus | reverse complement strand
ACCACACGCCTGACTCCTGCACTGGGCAGGGCCAACAACACACCGAGCTTTAGATACCTGGTGGCAACCCCGAGGGTGGGTGAGTGTGTTCCTCATTCTTCAGCTGAGTACCCCCCTCATTGTAGCACTATTTTCCCACAGAGATATCTCTGTGAAATCTCATTCTTCTGAAATCTCCTTGCTCATGTTGTTTCCCCAAGCACCTGTTTTTATGTCAAATTCTGGCTTTAAAAAAAAAATTATTCTTTGCAAGGAAAACATCTTGACTGGTGAACTATAGACCATTCTATAAAGGCTGGCTAACAGCAAAAGGTAGATGAAAAGCAGGATCTTGTACCACAGCTAAAACTTACCAAATTACCCATTGTCTTACATCCTTTAGATTGCAATTCCAGGCATCCAAAATTACCCCTACAGAACACAAGAGGAAAAAAAATCTATTTAGTCACTGAGGTATAAATTGAGAGTCTCAAAAACCATAAGCAAATCTGTTATGATGTTAACTACAATGT
>NW_007752098.1:8468-8976 GCF_000696425.1 Galeopterus variegatus | reverse complement strand
ATTTTGTCTGCCACCTGCCTGATTCATGGCTAGCTAGGCAAGATGTTCAGATCACCAGTTGATAGATATGTAATCGATTGGTTATCTATTATGTGAATGGCATAAACTAAAAGATTGGTTATTTATTATGTGAATGGCATAAACTAAAAATAGTGGGAAAATAGTATAAAACATCCCTCCAGGAATCCCATTAGTCATTAATACAATTTTTAAAGTATTTATTGAACAACTACTATGCGCCAGACACCATTGTAGTGCATGGCATACATCAGTGAACACCTTTGTCTCACAATCTTGTACTAAAAGACAAGATAGAAGCCCAGAAAAAATGAACAAATATGTGGTATGTGATACTGGGCCAAATTAAAGATTCTTATTATAAATTCTATTGACTTTTAGTGGATGGAAAGATCACAGTCTGCTAAAGTAGTCAACGAAAACTTAAATTTTGAGCCAGACATTTGGCGATGGTTTTGATTTAGAAGAGCAGAGAGGAAGAGGAAACATA
>NW_007752098.1:2245-2957 GCF_000696425.1 Galeopterus variegatus | reverse complement strand
TCTCTCCCTTATACAAGCCATCAGCAGTTCCTGCAGGTTTTACCTTCAGTGTGTTTACCTGCCCAGCCCTTTTTATCTCCATGCTCACCACCCTCGTTCAGGCCAACACTGCCTCTTGTTGAGGCTCTGCAAGCACCCCCTGACTGTTCTCTCTGCTCCCCTCTGCCCCCTCCAATCATTCTCCACACAGTGGTGCAGAAGTAATCTTCAAAAATGCAAAGCAGGTGGTGTTATCCCTGCAATGGCTTCTCATTGCACGTAGGATAAAATCCAAAATCCTGGCAGTAGCCTCCAGGGTCATGTATGGCTTACCCTTTACCTCCCTTCCCTAGACCTTGATTCACTTGGCCATACTGGCCTCACCACTGTGTCCCACCTCCCATCAGGCTTCCTGCTGGTGGCATTTATTGACCACCCTCCTCCCTGCTTCTTGATTGACAGACACTTCTCACCTCTTGGGCCTTAATATCTTCAGAGAAGCCCTTCTGGACTTCCCTAAGCAGTGTCACTGATTTCCCACCATTATTCCTATTACCATGTTTTATTTCCTTCATTTTTTTTTTAAAATCACAATTTGCTATTATTTTGTTTCCCTGTCTTTTTTGTCTCCCCACTGGACTCTAAGCTCCAAGAGGGCTCAATATATAGCAGCTGTCATAATTACCATTTTAGTATTATTATTTTTTGATGATTCCAGACATTTCTTGAGTGT
>NW_007752098.1:0-1183 GCF_000696425.1 Galeopterus variegatus | reverse complement strand
TTAATCCTTGCAACAACTCTTTGGGGTATATTTTATCATAATCTCCATTTTATAGATGAGGGAACTGAGGACTCAGTTAAGTAAACTGTCCAAGCAAATAATTAGCAGAACCAAGATTCGGACCAGTCTATCTGGCTCCAGAATCCATGGCCTTTTCTTCTATGTCATATTGCCTCATTTCTGTACATTTTCTTCATTTATGCCTGTTTCTTCCCTGGGTCCTTTGAAATTGCTGGGCCAGCTTTCCCTGCTCATGTTAGGAGAAGATCCCTGACCCTCTGGGAAGAGCCCAGTTGCCCAAGGGCTTTCCTCTTGGGACCTCACTCCTGGGCCTGGGGCTCAGACACCACGGACTTTGGAGGTGCAAGGGGTGCTTGCCCTGGCCTCTCCTCGCTGCCCGGGACCTGCAGGGTCTGCACGTCACTCCGCTTCCATCCACCACACACATCACTTCCCCTGAATCAAACTGTGTGTCTTTCTTCTGGTTTTGGTTCCCCCTTACCTTCATTTATTGAACAGTCCCTAGATTTTTTGGCAACTGGGAGGCATATTTTAGTACTTTCCTGCTATGGAGCAGGACTTTCCCTGATTTTTATTTACTTTTTTGGTCCTTTCACGGGTTGCAGGGGGCTGGGGATTGTTCATGGGTTGCGGGGGGCTGGGGATTGTTCATGGGTTGTGGGGGGCTGGGGATTGTTCATGGGTTGCAGGGAGCTGGGTATTGTTCATGGGTTGCAGGGAGCTGGGGATTGTTCATGGGTTGCAGGGGGCTGGGGATTGCATGCCCGTGCTCTGCGGCTCTTTCCCCGGCCTCTCCGGGTCTGCCTTCTCCTCTTCCTCCGCTGCTCTCCCACTGCTGCTCCTTGAAACACTCCTCTCCCTGTCTCCACTACTCTTCCTTCTGATCACAGACCCCCTGCAGTTCCTCTCCCTATACCCGTCTCATCTGTCTGCACCCGCTTTTCCCTTTGCTTCATCCCCAGCCTGTGTTCTCTTCCCTCTAGACACCCTCTTTGGTGACTTCACACACTCCGAAGACTTCACGACAATCCATGTGTCTGGTGTCGGGTCCAACGCCCCAGCCCAGAAGTCTCCGAAGCTTCCCTTAAACAGGCAGTCTCTGCCAGACACCACAGACTCAAAATGTCAAAAGCTATGCCAGTCACCTTTTCTCACAGCTGTT
>NW_007752097.1:0-8976 GCF_000696425.1 Galeopterus variegatus | reverse complement strand
ACGCCTTCCTTGCCCATCGCTGAGGCATGGGGAGGCGAGGCCCTGGGAGGCAGCAGGCACTCGACGTCACCACTTGTGCCCAAGTCGTGGGGGAACACACGGGGCTGCTGGGCCTGGCACTCGTTGCCACTGCAGAACCGCGAGGACGGAGGCGACAGGCAGAGCACTCTAAGCAGCTGCAGGATGGCTGGACAGCTCCCAGGCTGGCCTTACCAAGCCGGGAAGGAGCTCTGGAACCTGAATGATCCTGGGCAGAGATCCCTTTGACAGAACAACATGACTGGCAGCAGGGGCATCTTGAGGACGGATAGGAAAAGCCAGCGCAAGGTGACCGACAGCGCATTCATGTCACGTCTGGGTGGAAGCACACCTCTGTAAAGCATGACTGCGGAAGAGTCTCTGAATGACCAGGCGGGTCTGCGGACAGTCACGCCTCCACCCATGGGTCTGAGCTTTTGTTCAACACTTTATACCTGTGTGACCAGGAAGCTTGCGTGTCTCTATCTCAGGACAACGATGGAAAGTCACCACCCAGTGCTGTACATTTTCTCAACCTAAACTCTTCTACAGAAAAAAATTAGCTGCTTCTAACTTAACAAAAAAGAGGCAGCTGATAAAAATACATGGGTTCTTTATTATAGTGTCCTTGAACCATATTCTTCATAGGAAGGCTCAAGTAAAATATCTTGGAAAAGACAATTAGAAATTTTGGCAAGAAAGAGCACAGGGAGTTAACAGAACACATGCCCCGGCTGGTGTACAGCCAGCCGAACAAGCGATGTCCCCTCTCCTGCAGCTGAGCAGGTGCCCAGGGGGAAGGCCAGCCTCGGTTCCCAGGAAGCAAGCAGAGCAGGCCTGGCCACATCCCTCTCTCGGCACTGCCAAGAGTGGGCGCTAAAAATAGCCACGGCCAGGCCTTGTTAGGCTTCCTCCAAAGACGAGTATCGGAGTGACCTAAAAAGGAATTACATCCTGCAACCCAAACCAGTAGAATTCCAGTAGATGGCCAGCACAAGGCGCACACAGGGCAGGGGAATTTCTTCTGAGGAAAAGACGACGGCTACTCACCAAGTGCGTCTGCAGAGCCCCTTGTTCTTCAACACCCCTGCCTGCCCTCCTTGGCTTTGGGGGCACTCCCCCTTTCCAGGTCCCCTTCAGGGTGGGCTGTGGCTGTGACAGGGGGTGGGTGAGGCCTGCATGCTTGGGAGTTGGGACCCTAGCAGGAAGCCTCTCTGTGTGATCTGCAGGGCGCAGCGCTGTGTGCCCCTGGTCAGAGGCCTTCTCTGCAAGTCCCAGCCCAGCACACACCGACAGAACCGACGAGGGTGCAGTGAGCCAGCTGCGTAGGCAGCAGGCACGTCCTCCTCGCTGCCCTGCACGCGGATGCTACAAGTGTCCATGGCCTACCTGGTCAGCGAGCTGCCTCTGCCTGGCCCTGCGTGGGGCAGGACAGCTGTGGGGATGGGCACAGCCGGCCACCCATGGCCAGCCTCCTCTGCCGACTGCGAGAGGCAGCCTTTCCCCCAAAGACAGGGGAGACTGGTCCTCAACTAACCTGGGCAGCTAAGCAAAAAAGACAGCTTTCTTTAAAGGAGTGGCAGGAAGAGGCAGAAATATGGCACTTGGTTCAATCTGAGCAAAACCTCTGGCACATCAAAGCCCCACGTGAACCGATCAATCTTAACCTAGCAGAGCTTCCCGCAGCTACAGTGGGCGCAAAATTGAATTGAGGGCCGCGGCAGACACTAACGGATCTGACCGATTAAACGGAGGGCCATGGGTAAGGCCTCCCGCCCACTTCCCACAGGGACCACAGAGGCCGGCAGGTGGCCACAGCCTCACGGTCACAGCACGGGGTGCCTTGGAGCACCTTCCAGAACCCTTCTTCCCAAAGCAGCCCACCAAGCAGAGTTTCACTATGGCACCTTCTCACTCTGGGCCACTCGAGCTCACAGGGAGCACACCCGCAAGGTCTGCAAGGGAGCCCCTCACCCCTCGGCCAATCTGGGAATAGCACCCGTGGGATCCCAAGTCTCAAAGGCCTCGCACCCTGCCCTAAGGATGGTCTCTTCCCCACCATGGCAGTCTAGTTCTCTCCCTCCTCCGTGGACCTCCATGCCATCGGGTCCACCTGACCCCAAATCAGCACCTTCCAGAACCCCAGTCTGCAGCTCTCCACCCCCACACAGGTCTGCCTCCTCTTTCCCTTCCTGGGCTCCGAAGAGTTGCCTGGCAGTTCTCAACCACAAGCTCTCTGGAGCTCTCCTGAGAGAGTGCCAGCTGTGCGCCCCGAATTCTGGAGGACACATTCCCCTCCTGGGGTCTTCATGCCTCACTCCTGCCTGAAGTGCCCCAATGTGGCCCACTCCTCTCTTCCTTCCTGGAGGGGGGCGTCCAACCCCGCCTCACAGTCTCCCTGTCTGCCCCACTCTTCTCTGCCCTGCGGCCAGGGTGGCCACGCAGAGCCCCCCCACAGGCAACGCTTCTGCGACCCTCACCACTTGTGGGCGTCTCAGCCCTCCCTGCGCCAGCGGCCCTGCACGGCTCGACCCCTCTTTTCCACCTGGACTCATGGGGACCCCTGTGGCCCTCTCACACCAGCACGCCTGGCAAGAGCCGCTGCTCCCTACCGCACTGTGCCCGGCTGCAACATGGGCCCCCGCAGCGCAGCGCGCGGGCTCACACCCTGTGACCAGACCACTCAATTGCGCAGCCTCGGCACCCCTCATCGCACTACAAACCCTGATGCTCTCATCTGCAAGTGGAGCACTGCGAGTGGCTGCAGCACGGCGGCAGGGCTCAGACCTGGCACAGGGCCCAGCAGCAGCATGCGCCCCTACACGGCAGCTGTGCTGACGCTGGAAAGCACATGGCAGGCTCGAGGGAACAGAGGGACGTAAAGGAGCAGTGAACACAGATCATCTCTTGTCCCACAACCCATCTTTCCTATGTGTGTGGATGTAACACACCTGTCTTCAAGTACCAACAGAGGATCTTATCCTAAGCTGTTTTCCCAAATCATTAAAAGTTCATGACACACGACTGAACGCTGCATGACACTGGTTTTCACGGGCACAAAATCAGCCACCACCAGTCTGGAGCCGAGCAGCAGGGCCGCCAGCACTCTCAGCAGGACAGAGCGGGCTTGGGCTTCCGTGCGTGTAAATGAGGGTCAGCAGGACTGCTCAGGAGTGGAGTGCACAAGCAGAGGGCACAAGCAAGCTTGAGGCTCTTGGTGACAGCCAAGCATTTTCAGAGGGGACTCCCCAGCAGCGGCATGAGACACGCCACGCCATCGTGGCTCCTCACATGATATTTCTGCCAGAGGGTGCTCAGTGAGATTCTAGGAGACAGGACTTTGACCTTTTTCTTTGATTCATAAGAGCTCTTTGTGAGATTTTTTAAAACTAGCCTGTTGTCATTATTTTTAAACGTACTCTGTCTTTTAATAACATTTAAACTTTAAGAGCCTAAAAAAAAACTGTCAGCTGTACTTAGTCAAATCTATCAGTCTTTCCTCCATGAGTCCATCCACTGCTCAGAGCTTAGAGAAGCTTCTCCATTGAGAAAGGAAATAAACATCAGCTACGCTTCCTTCTGTGCGCTCCCCACACCCCAACACGCGTGACTGGGTGCATGAGGAGCCACAGGGTGGCGGCTGCCGGCCACCACGGTGCAGCGAGCACCTGGAACAGTCCCCTGCCCACAGGGGCTGGGCGCTTCCCACACAGCACCAGTGCCAGGTGTCTCACAGCCACTTCCCTCAGTGTCTCTGTCACCGTACGGTATTCTCCAGATGTGCCACCATTACCATCAGGAAGCAGAGGCACAGAGAGGGTAAGCAGCTCGCCCAGAGGCACAGAGCAAGGAGGGGGGGCACGAGCACGTGAGCCCACCCCGTCGGTGCCCAGGGCCCACGGTGGGCTCTCAGCTGTGCTGCCGCCACCAGGTAAGAAAGGGTCTAAGCTTCAGTTTATGTCAACAGGCTTTGTTTAAAAAAGAAACAAAGCACCAGGAAGCAGCTAAGGATCCACCGCCTTACACAGAAGCTAAGACACAGTCACAGCAGATATGCTTCCAGGTCCTCTGCTTGAGATTAATTTCCAGAAAAGAATTCAAGCTAACTATATTTCCCTTCACCAAGGGCGTAATTAAGATTGCTAATTAGAACAGTGGACCCTAAACATACTCTTCAACAATGGCCACTGAATTAAATAAACATCAACAATAAAGATAATATCCATTATCTCCAATTTCTCTCTGGCCCAGGGGCTCTGTCTCTGGCTGTTTTCCATATTCCAACCGAAGGTCTTCGAGCATCGACCGTGTCCCCCACAGTGTTATGCCAGCGACTGCTGCTGCCGTGAGGACAGAGGCAAAGCTCTTCACAGGTGCAGCAGGGCCCGCGCCTCCTGCCTCAAGTCTCGCAGCACCCCGACCATCCCACACCCCAACCCCAAAGCCACACTGGGCTGACTGCTGCTGCTCGTCCCTCCTGAGAGACACTTCTGTTCAGCTTTCACTCGCTCACTCCTTTCACAACTATTGAACGAGTTGGCCGAGCCACGTGCTGGCGCTAGGGCTGTGAGTGGAGGAGGACAGAGTGGGTCTCAGGGCGCCCTCCAGCAGGGGCGTGCTGCGGAGTCACTGGATCGTGTCCCCACAGTTCACGGATTAGAAGCCTGGCTCCCACTGTCACTGCTGAGGGTGGCAAATCCTGTTACAGTAATTGAACGGTGAGGCCTTGAAGAGGTGATTGGACTGTAGGACCGTGCGGTAGTGAATGGATTAATAATGGTGGCAGAGAGGGAGAGCTCCCGGGCCTGTCTTCTTACAAGGGCAGCAGTCCTATCACAGGCCCCCTCTCATGATCTCATCGGTCCTCACCACCTCCCAAGGCCCCACCTCCTAACATATGGATCTGGGGGGCACATTCAATCCGAAGCACCCACCCCCGCCACCTGTACTAAGCGCGGCAGCTGTGCAGACACCAGTGGACTGAGTGACCTTTCTAGGGCAGCTGAGCAGGAGCAACGAGGACTCGGATGGAACATTCCCAGGGAGGTCTTCCCAGAGCCACCGAGGCATTGCTCGCACTCCTGTGAGGATGGGTTGTGCGCGGGGCGCAGCAAAGACCACCAACGTCTGCACCTACGGCAAGCTTGGGCCATCTGTCTGTCACAATCTAAAATGCTGGCTCTTATAAATACCAAAATCAGCCTGTGGATGCGCACAGAGGGCTCCACGCACACCCACGAGAGCTCGCTTAAAGAGAACGAACTGCACAAGGGCTAACAACCTCCAACACGCCTGCTCCCTCAACTGCGTGCTGCTGCGGGGCACTGAGCAACTTCAGGGAGCTCAGGCATAAACAGCCGGCAGCGCCAAACGTGCCGTGGAAAGGCCACCACCACGGTGTGACATGGTACCCTTGCTTGGGCAGTTCCTTAAAACCTTCAACACATGTCCACTCTACGGCCCCACACTCTCCCCTGGGAACGGATCCAAGACGAACGAAAGTGTGTGTCCACAGAGAGCCCTGAACATACATGTCCACAGCAGCACTGTCCCTACGAGGCAAACCTGGAGGTCACCCAGATGTCCTCTAGGGGAGAACGGGCGCCAGAGCTGCAACGCTTGCGGCCTCCCCTGCCCGCCCCGACCAGCTCTCCCTGCAGCTCCCGGATGAACTGCTTTCAGTGGAATTCTCGACCCAGGGTGTGCCCTGGGGAGATCCAGACCGAGACGGGAGCGTTCCCCGCCTGCCTCCTACGCTAGGCCAGGCCAGACCTCGAGGCAGAGTGTGAGTCCCTGCCTCTGCGGAGCGAGGTCAGGAAATGATACGAGTGTCAGAAAGACACCAGGCTGCAGGGAACGACATTGCCGGGAAGGGGGCGGGGAGGGCGGGGACAGGAGCTTCCTCCACAGGCACCTTTCCTGTGGTTCACAAGTGGGGCTAAGCGGCCCCTCCACAAAGCAGGCGAAGCGGCCTTTCTAGCTCACCGGCAGAGCTCAGTGTCCGCCTGGTGTGGGAGGCCAAGCATTTGGAGAGAGCCTCGCTGACGCCATAGTGTCTGTCCACAGCTGTGGCACACCCTCAGGGAGTGGGGCTCAGCCCCAGGGCGCTCCAAGTGTCTCCTGAAACAGTGTACCTCTTGGGAAGCACCCAGCTTTACTAAGACCCAGTTAAGTATGACGAGGATAAAATAAAACCAGGAAAAAAGCAGCAGTTTTTAAAGAGGCCAAAGGGAAAAATACAAAACTACTAGGGCCCATCCTAACCTCAGCTACAAATGTGGTGAGTCGTGCTCCTGTCCTGTCACACACAAAGCACGCCATGAGCAGACAGCAGGAAGTCCCTCAACAGGCTGACCGGTTATGTGGGAGGTGAACGCTCTGCAGGGACGTGGTCTCCCTGAGGGCACATGCAGCAAGACCCACCCCCACCAAGGCAACCCGCTCCCACCAATGCTCTCCTGTCTGGGGACCCAGATGGCCAGGAATGGCACACAAGCGTGGTGAATGTGTTTGGGAACGTGAACGGCTGGTAGGGGCACACATGTGTAGTGAGCATGTCTGGAGACGCGGATGGCAGGTAGGGACACACACGTGTTAAGTGTGTCTGGGGACGCGGACGACTGGTAGGGGCACAGCGCACGTGTTAAGTGTGTCTGGGGACGCAGACGACTGGTAGGGGCACAGCGCACGTGGTGTGTCTGGGGACGCGGACGACTGGTAGGGGCACAGCGCACGTGGTAAGTGTGTTTGGGGATGCGGACGACTGGTTGGGGCACACCACACGTGGTAAGTGTGTCTGGGGACATGGACACTGGTAGGGGCACAGCGCACGTGGTGTGTCTGGGGACGCGGACGACTGGTAGGGGCACAGCGCACGTGGTAAGTGTGTCTGGGGACGCGGACGACTGGTTGGGGCACACCGCACGTGGTAAGTGTGTCTGGGGACGTGGACGACTGGTAGGGGCACAGCGCATGTGGTAAGTGTGTCTGGGGATGCGGACGGCCAGGAGGGACGCACACATGTAAGCACAATGAACAAGGAAGCCACAAGCGCACCGGACGGGGGTGGCTGGAGCAGCTTCAACTACTAGGAGCGTCTCTTCCTTCAGCCCGGTGCCCAGCAGGTGATGGTCAACGTGCTGGAATCAACCCCCAATACATCATATCTGTTCTTTTCATTTATAAATATCTTGTGTTTAAAAGGAGAAAAATTTCTCTCATTTGCACATCTGACCCAAGATTCCACACGGGAGGTGTGGGGTCCCTTTAGGAAAAGGGCACTCTCGTCATGTGGCTGTTGGGCATACACGCAGGTGCACGTGCATACATGACACTCCCTCTAGGGTGCCGTGAAGGCTGCAGCAGCATCCACTTCTGTCCTAGGGGCATCAGCGCATGGGAACACTGACAGGCAGGATACAGACCCCCGAAAAGGCAGAGGGACGCTTCGTGCCTTCTGGCTGTCCTCCTGGTCACAGCTTCTGGTCCAGCTGCTCACCAGGTTCCATCTTCATCCAACTGCTCATCCACCCAGCAAAACCCACGGGGGTGGCAAGCACGACTGCCCCCCACTGCGCCCTGGCTGCCGGGAAGCCCAGGGCCAGGCTGAACACCTCACCTCAGCCTCCACAGGGCTCTGGGCCTCCACCATGGCTGTACCCCAGCCTGTCTCCACCCAAGCACCAAAGAAACCTGGAAAACATGAAGTGCCCTCAGTCCCTGGCCCAGCCCTGTCATGCAGGCGCCTCTGTCCATCTACACGGGCATCCCATCCTCGTCGTTGCCCTGGGGTTGCAGTCACACTGGCCTCCTCATGGGCCCATGGGCCCATCCACCCACCCTAGCTGTGCCCAACACCACCCACCACCCTCCTCTCCCCTGCGCCCCTCCTCAGAGCAGCCTCTCGTCCTCCCACCAAGGGTCCCCAGCACATTCCACCACAGGACCCACGTGGCTCCCGTGTGATCACCCGCCCCTCCCATTAGAACATGCCCGTGGGAAGGC
Source organism: Galeopterus variegatus (assembly GCF_000696425.1). NCBI lineage: Eukaryota > Metazoa > Chordata > Mammalia > Dermoptera > Cynocephalidae > Galeopterus > Galeopterus variegatus. Next base: position 954 of record NW_007752097.1, on the reverse strand, counting down.
AGCGACCTCCGTCTGCCTGAGACAGGACCCAGCATAGCGCAGGTGCTCCATGAATGTTTCTGTTCAATAGAAGACGGAGCCAACAGCACTACCCCGAGGGCCTCCGAACTTGTCCACCTCCTCCCGACCCCACTTTCTGCCTGGACTCACACGGTCCGTCGAGGTGGCCAGGCTGCCTGTCTGGGCCTCTGTCCAGTCCTTACATCATGACCACGGGACCCTCCTGATACACACATCTGACCTCTCCACAAGCGTTCGGTGGCCTCCACCCAGGATGAAGTAGAGACCAACCAGGGGGAGGTGTGACCCCCACCTGAGTCCTTGCAATTCTGGGCCAGGAGGGAGCTGGAATGTGAAAAGTGACCTCTAAGGAGGCCTTGGACTTTGGTCACCAGGGATGGTGACATCAACTGAATCTGAATCAGAAACACAAAGCCCCGTCACAGGCAGCACTGCCGGGACCTGCGGCTAACAGCACAGGCCTGTACCCCACAGAGACAAAATGTGACCTTCACGCAGAAACACCAAAGTAAAAAGAAATACTTATTACATACGTAACTAACCGGAAAGAGCATGCTCTTAGTACTTCTTACCTGGTAAAATTCCCGAAGCCAATTCTTCTGCAGGTTTTCTGGCTGTAAATTAAGAAGAAAAAAGAAAAGGCAGTCAGACCACTGACACAGACCCAGACAGAGCTACGAGCAGAAGCCTCTGTGAAGACACCCATGGGACGGCCTCACAGTGGGCAGTGGAAGCACGTGCATGGGGGACCCCAGCTCTATATGAGCGACCCTGCTCATACAGACACCGACAAAACCCTAAACCACACACACACACGCACACGCTCACATATGCATACACACACACGCACACGGAAACCCAGGCCCAGGAAGCTCCCAGTCAGGGTTAGAAGAGCCAAGTCCAAGCTTTGAAAACACCATTGTTTAAAGAGGA
>NW_007752096.1:8253-8977 GCF_000696425.1 Galeopterus variegatus | reverse complement strand
TTTCTTTTTATTGCCAAATAATACTCTTTTTTATGGCCAAATGTTTTATTGTACAGATGTATATTTTATTTAACTCCTCATTAGTTGGTGGACATTGGGTCATTTCCATTTTTTGGCTGTTACAACTAATGTTACAAAGAACATTCATGTCCAAGTTTGTCTGTTCACATATGTTTTCAGTTCTCTTGGGGATATATACCTAGGAGTTGAATTGCTAGGTCATATAGTGACTCTATGTTTAACATTATAGGAACTGCCAAATTGTTTTACAAAGCAGACATACCATTTTACATTCTCTCCAGAAATGTATGAGGCCTACAATTTCTCCACATCACTGCCAACACTTGTTATTGTCTTTTTTTAAAGAAATTCATCAATATACAATGTAGCTGATTTTTGTGTATTGTCTGTCTTCTTTATTATAGCCATTCTAGTTGTGTTTAGAGTGATTTTAATTTGAATTTCCTTGATGAGCAATGATGTTGAACGTCTTTTCATGTGTTTATTGGCCATTTGTATATCTTCTTTGAGAAATCTTTTCCCATTTTTTAATTGGGCTATCTGTCTTTACATTATTGGTTATAAGAGTTCTTTACATATTTTAGATACAAATCCCTTGTTAGATACAGGATTTGTGAGTATTTTCTCCCATTCTGTGGATTATTTTTTAAAATTTTCTCAATGGTATTCTTTGGAGCACAATGTTTTTATTTTAAAGGAGTCC
>NW_007752096.1:5996-6647 GCF_000696425.1 Galeopterus variegatus | reverse complement strand
AATTCCTGGGATAAATCTCACTTGGTCATGGTGCATGTGCTTTCTATATATTGCTAGACACACACACTCACAGTCTAAAAACCATTGTAATGAAAGAATTCAGCAATAAACAAAATAAGTTAAACAACTAACCACATCAGAAAGAAACAAAAATGAAATCCCTTAGACAACTGTGTAAGTCGAAGATGCTTTTGTAACTTTAAGGAATTATTATCTCTGGAATGTTGTCCAATACAGTACATTTGAATAGACCAAAAAGAACAAAAATAAATAGGTCATTCTGATGAATCAACCTTCATTAGACAAGCAGAATTAAATATGGCTTATAAAATGTCTTTGAATTACCATCATAATTTAAAATATCACATCCCTTCCCCCCTTGTTATCTGCACTTCCATTTGCTGCCTCCAGATCCTTGAGGGGTGGGACAAATCAGTGATGGTTCCAGGTTGGTGGGCAGGGCAGACACAGTGGATTACCCTCGCAGATGCAGCATTTTAGGGAAGGCAAGACCAGCAAGTGGAGACAAGAGTGACCCAGACATTATGTGTGTCTGGCTAGCTCAGCTGTTAATCATGGGCTTGTAGACTATAGGGTCAGAGATCCCTTAAATCACTCAATTCCTTGACTTTAAACCAAACTACTGAGGCA
>NW_007752096.1:0-493 GCF_000696425.1 Galeopterus variegatus | reverse complement strand
GTGAAATTACATTTTAAAGATTTTTATTGAAAATAGTGTTTAATACTTTTTATTAATACTTTTATTGTAAAAATTGGTTCCATTTGAATTTGATTCCATCAAAATTCTATGAATTTATCTATCTTTTTATGGTATAAAGCATTGTCAGGAACAATTTTCTTTTCTTTTCTTTTTTTTTTTTCTTTTTGTCTCTTTTTCATGACCGGCAATGGATCGCAACCCTCAGTGTCGCACCCGTACCGGACCGGGACCGNAATACATGGACAAGCTTTAGCAACGTTACTGGTATAAAATGAATGTCTGATAGACAGAGGCAATGGTCAGTGTGATTACCGTGCTGGTGGTGGTTGTGCTCCACTCACTACTTGTTTGAGGCCAGGCAACTTTGGGACTTAACTTAGAGAAGTTAAGGAGATGAAGGACTAGAAAAGACTGTTCCACAATGAGGCAAAGTGAATATTGAGGCTACACTGGGATGCAAAACAAAACAGAA
>NW_007752095.1:8244-8977 GCF_000696425.1 Galeopterus variegatus | reverse complement strand
ACAAGTTGCAGAAGACAGATTTCAGGAAGAAGAAAAAACACAGAATAAGATCTGTATAACAGCTCAATGCAGGCTATTTCCAGTGAGCACAGTCTTTATCTAAACAAATGAATATCACTAGATCTGAGAAGTTTGTCTTTATAAAATGACACTACATATTTTGTTCCAATTGTGGATTCTTCGAGTCCCTTTCTGTAGTTTAAATCCAAAGTCACCTTGCCCACTTAGAAAGGCTGCACTATGTAAATGAACATTATTGGATATACTAAAAATTAAGACCTCCATTGGTTAATAAATATTTTAGCATTGATTTTATCAATTAATATATTTTAAAAAGGTGCAATTTAGTTGATTTCTTAAAAATCCCTCCTTTCATTAGTTGGCTAAATACCATTCCTAGAACTTTGCAGCTTAGGATCTGACTCTGAATGATGGTGAACGGCCCAGATATGTGGCTCTAGATACAAGGCCATCCTGCTGGCCATACCACCCGTCGTGAATGAAGCAGACATTTATTCAGAGGAATTGATCCTCATGTATTCTGTCAAATGTAATTTTCTGAATAAGATAAGTTATTGTAAACATATGAAAAACACTTAATAAAACATAGATTGTATGATTTAGACAACAGAAATATATTATCTTTTTTTGAGATAATTTATTTACCAATAATTTATTTAAATTTAAATTCATTTAAATTATTTTCAAAAGCAAATAATTTATTTATTTACTT
>NW_007752095.1:2357-3027 GCF_000696425.1 Galeopterus variegatus | reverse complement strand
GCGGGAGCGTCGCTGCGCTCCCAGCGCCACACTCTCCCGAGTGCGCCACGGGCTCGGCCCAACCTGTCAAGTGTTAACTGGTCAGAGCTCAGCAAGCCAGAATCCATGCCTCTTCTGCATAATGGGCCAAACCAAGCTTGAATCCCTCATTTGCATAGAGGGCCAGAGTGGGAACCCAGGCAGGCACTGTTGCTATGTTAGACAACCCCTCTCTTTGCTCTGGTGGAGCACACTTTTGTTTTGTACTGAAGGTTGTGTCTTTCTGATTTGCAAACTGTTCCCCAAATGAAATCTCTCTTTATCTTCAAATTCCTTTTCAGTGCAACTCTGCTAACACTGGGCATGAGATACAGAAAATACTAGTGAATGGACCAATGAAGCTCTATTTTTAAACTTCATCTGTACCTCATCTCCCATCTAGTATTTCAACAGATACTGAAATCTAATTTTATTTTTTTAAGAAAAAATGACTTTGAAGTATCCTGGTTGTACTGGTTTGAATTATGTTCTGTCAAAACTCATTGAAGTTTGAATTGTGTCTCCTAAGTTTTATGTATTAGAAACTTAGCCCCCACGGTGATTATTAAGACAGTGGGAAATCCTATTACAGTAATTAGAAGGTGGAGCCTTGAAAAGGTGATTGGATTGTAGGACCCTGCAGTAGTGAATG
>NW_007752095.1:0-368 GCF_000696425.1 Galeopterus variegatus | reverse complement strand
TTTATGATTCTTTTTTTCTTAAAACTTGATAAGTACCTGTTTAAACCTCCTGATGTTTGTTTTTACATATGCATTCAATCTGAAACTTAAAATACTTTATTATGTGTCAAGTGGACTATCTCTTATTGTCCTAGGTCGTAAACGTTTGTGTGTCTTTGTTCAAGTTCCATCAAGCAAATGCAGATGCATGAGGGAAAGTTCAAGAAAATGATCAATGATGACTCTGTAAAAGGGTTCGTTCAAATTGGTTACTCATTTCAATTGTGATTTATTTGCTTTTAAAAAGAAAGACATCTACTTGTTCTCCATTGAAGTGGTACCACATTTGTTGCCTTAAAAAAATGCAAGGAAAGTGGATGTGCTTTTTT
>NW_007752094.1:8711-8977 GCF_000696425.1 Galeopterus variegatus | reverse complement strand
TGAGCTTGGTGTGATGAGTTTCGTTAGATCGAAGGGCTTGGTCTGCTGAGTTTTCTTTGATGGACTAGCATTCTCTGATGAGTTTACTTAGATCGATGAGCTTGCTCTGATGAGTATACTTAGATCGATGAGCTCGGTCCGATGAGTTTACTTAGATTGATGAGTTCGGTCTCAAGAGTTTATTTGGATCGATGTGCTTGCTCTGTTGAGTTTACTTAGATTGATGAGCTTGGTCTGATGAGTTTACTTAGATCGATGAGCTTGCT
>NW_007752094.1:7196-7827 GCF_000696425.1 Galeopterus variegatus | reverse complement strand
TTGGTCTGATGAGTTTACTTAGATTGATGAGATTTGTGTGATGAGTTTACTTTCATCAATGGGCTTGGTCTGATGAGTTTACTTAGATCGATGAGCTTGATGTGATGAGTTTACTTAGATCGATGAGTTTGTTTAGATCGATGAGCTCGGTTTGATGAGTTGATTTTGATCGATGAGCTCGGTCTGATGAGTTCAGTTAGATCGATGTGCTTGGTTTGATGAGTTTACTTAGAGCAATGTGCTTGGTCTGATGAGTTTCCTTAGATCGATGAGCTTGATGTGATGTGTTCACTTAGATCGAAGGGCTTGGTCTGAAGAGGTTACTTAGATCGATTAGTCTGCTCTGTTGATTTGACTTAGATCGATGAGCTTGGTCTGATGAGTTTACTTAGATTGATGAGCTTCGTCTGATGAGTTTACTTAGATCAATTAGCTTTGTCCGATGAGTGTACTTACATCGATGCGCTTGGTCTGATGAGTTTACTTAGATCGATGTGCTTGGTTTGATGAGTTTACTTAGAGCAATGTGCTTGGTCTGATGAGTTTCCTTAGATCGATGAGCTTGATGTGATGTGTTCACTTAGATCGAAGGGCTTGGTCTGAAGAGGTTACTTAGATCGATTAGTCTGCT
>NW_007752094.1:1790-5917 GCF_000696425.1 Galeopterus variegatus | reverse complement strand
ACATCGATGTGCTTGGTCTGATGAGTTTACTTAGATCGATGAGCTAGGTCTGATGAGTTTACTTAGATTGATGAGCTTAGTGTGATGAGTTTATTTAGATCGATGGGCTTGGTGTGCTGAGTTTTCTTAGATTGATGTGCTTGGTCTGATGAGTTTACTTAGATCGATGTGCTTGGTGTGTTGATTTTACTTAGATCGATGACCTGGTCTGATGAGTTTAATTAGATCGATTACCTCTGTCCGATGTGTTTACTTAGATCGATGAGCTTGGTCTGATGAGTATACTTAGGTCGATGTGCTTGGTCTGATGAGTTTACTTAGATCGATGAGCTTGGTGTGATGAGTTTACTTAGATCGAAGGGCTTGGTCTGGTGAGTTGAATTAGATCGATAAGCTTGGTTTGATGTGTTTGTTTAGATCAATGAGCTTGGTCTTATGAGCTTACTTAGATCGATGAGCTCGTTCTGAGTTTACTTAGATCGATGAGCTTGGTCTTATGAGTTAACTTACATCAATATGCTTTACTTAGATCGAAGGGCTTGGTCTGGTGAGTTGAATTAGATCGATGAGCGTGGTCTGATGAGTTTGTTTAGATCAATGAGCTTGGTCTGATGAGTTGATTTAGATTGATGATCTTGGTCTGATGAGTTTACTCAGATCAATGAGCCTGGCCTGATGAGTTTGCTTAGATCGATGAGCTTGGTGTGTTGATTTAAATTAGATCGATGGGCTTGGTCTGAAGGGTTTACTTAGATCGATTACCCTGCTCTGATGAGTTTACTTAGATCGATGAGATAGGTCTGATGAGTTTACTTAGATCGATGAGCTAGGTCTGATGAGTTTACTTAGATCGATGAGCTTGGTGTGATGTGTTTACTTAGATCGATGAGCTTGGTCTGGTGAGTTGACTTAGATCGATGAGCTTGGTCTGATGAGTTTACTTAGATTGATGAGCTTGGTCTGATAAGTTTACTTAGATCGATGAGATTGCTCTGTTGAGTTTACTTAGATTGATTAGTTCGGTCTGATGAGTTTATCTGGATCGAAGAGATTTCTCTTTTGAGTATAGTTAGATCGATGAGCTTGGTCAGATGAGTTTACTTCGATAGAACATCTTGGTCTGATGAGTAAACTTAGATCGATGAGCTTGGTCTGATGAGTTAACTTAGATCGATGAGCTTGGTCTGATGAGTATACTTAGATCGATGACCTTGGTCTAATGAGTTTAGTTAGATCGATTAGCTCTGACCGATGAGTTTACTTAGATCGATTAGCTTGGTCTGATAAGTTTAATTAGATCGATGAGCGTGGTGTGATGAGTTTCCTTAGATCGAAGGGCTCGGTCTGATGAGTTTACTTAGATCGATGAGCTTGGTGTGATGAGTTGACTTAGATCGATGAGCTTGGTCTGATTAGTTTGTTTAATTCGAGGAGCTCAGTCTGATGAGTTTACTTAGATCGATGAGCTCGTTCTGATGTGTTTACTTAGATCGATGTGCTTGGTCTGATGAGTTTACTTACGTCAATGTGCTTGGCCTGATGAGTTTCCCCCCCCCGATATGCTTGGTCTGATGAGTTTACGTAGATCGATGTGCTCCGTCTGATTAGTTTACTCAGATCGATATGCTTGGTCTGATGAGTTTACTTAGATCAATGAGATTGGTCGGATGAGTTAATTAGATAGATGAGCTAGGTCTGAAGAGTTTACTTGAATTGATGTCCTTGGTCTGATGAGTTTACTTAGATCAATGAGATTGGTCGGATGAGTTAATTAGATAGATGAGCTAGGTCTGAAGAGTTTACTTGAATTGATGTCCTTGGTCTGATGAGTTTACTTAGATCAATGAGATTGGTCGGATGAGTTAATTAGATAGATGAGCTAGGTCTGAAGAGTTTACTTGAATTGATGTCCTTGGTCTGATGAGTTTACTTAGATCAATGAGATTGGTCGGATGAGTTAATTAGATAGATGAGCTAGGTCTGAAGAGTTTACTTGAATTGATGTCCTTGGTCTGATGAGTTTACTTAGATCAATGAGATTGGTCGGATGAGTTAATTAGATAGATGAGCTAGGTCTGAAGAGTTTACTTGAATTGATGTCCTTGGTCTGATGAGTTTACTTAGATCAATGAGATTGGTCGGATGAGTTAATTAGATAGATGAGCTAGGTCTGAAGAGTTTACTTGAATTGATGTCCTTGGTCTGATGAGTTTACTTAGATCAATGAGATTGGTCGGATGAGTTAATTAGATAGATGAGCTAGGTCTGAAGAGTTTACTTGAATTGATGTCCTTGGTCTGATGAGTTTACTTAGATCAATGAGATTGGTCGGATGAGTTAATTAGATAGATGAGCTAGGTCTGAAGAGTTTACTTGAATTGATGTCCTTGGTCTGATGAGTTTACTTAGATCAATGAGATTGGTCGGATGAGTTAATTAGATAGATGAGCTAGGTCTGAAGAGTTTACTTGAATTGATGTCCTTGGTCTGATGAGTTTACTTAGATCAATGAGATTGGTCGGATGAGTTAATTAGATAGATGAGCTAGGTCTGAAGAGTTTACTTGAATTGATGTCCTTGGTCTGATGAGTTTACTTAGATCAATGAGATTGGTCGGATGAGTTAATTAGATAGATGAGCTAGGTCTGAAGAGTTTACTTGAATTGATGTCCTTGGTCTGATGAGTTTACTTAGATCAATGAGATTGGTCGGATGAGTTAATTAGATAGATGAGCTAGGTCTGAAGAGTTTACTTGAATTGATGTCCTTGGTCTGATGAGTTTACTTAGATCAATGAGATTGGTCGGATGAGTTAATTAGATAGATGAGCTAGGTCTGAAGAGTTTACTTGAATTGATGTCCTTGGTCTGATGAGTTTACTTAGATCAATGAGATTGGTCGGATGAGTTAATTAGATAGATGAGCTAGGTCTGAAGAGTTTACTTGAATTGATGTCCTTGGTCTGATGAGTTTACTTAGATCAATGAGATTGGTCGGATGAGTTAATTAGATAGATGAGCTAGGTCTGAAGAGTTTACTTGAATTGATGTCCTTGGTCTGATGAGTTTACTTAGATCAATGAGATTGGTCGGATGAGTTAATTAGATAGATGAGCTAGGTCTGAAGAGTTTACTTGAATTGATGTCCTTGGTCTGATGAGTTTACTTAGATCAATGAGATTGGTCGGATGAGTTAATTAGATAGATGAGCTAGGTCTGAAGAGTTTACTTGAATTGATGTCCTTGGTCTGATGAGTTTACTTAGATCAATGAGATTGGTCGGATGAGTTAATTAGATAGATGAGCTAGGTCTGAAGAGTTTACTTGAATTGATGTCCTTGGTCTGATGAGTTTACTTAGATCAATGAGATTGGTCGGATGAGTTAATTAGATAGATGAGCTAGGTCTGAAGAGTTTACTTGAATTGATGTCCTTGGTCTGATGAGTTTACGTAGATCGATGTGCTCCGTCTGATTAGTTTACTTAGATCGATATGCTTGGTCTGATGAGTTTAATTAGATCAATGAGCTAGGTCTGATGAGTTTACTTAGATTGATGAGCTCAGTCCGTTGAGTTTACTGTGATCGATGTGCTCGGTGTGAAGAGTTTACTTGGAACGATGTGCTTGGTCTGATGAGTTTCCTTAGATCGATGAGCTTGGTGTGTTGATTTAAATTAGATCGATGGGCTTGGTTTGAATGGTTTACTTAGATCGATTACTCTGCTCTGATGAGTTTACTTAGATCCATGAGCTTGGTCTGGTGAGTTTAATTAGATCGATGAGCTTGGTTTGATAAGTTTATTTAGATCAATGAGCTCGGTCTGATGAGTTTACTTAGATCGATGAGCTTGGTGTGTTGATTTAAATTAGATCGATGGGCTTGGTTTGAATGGTTTACTTAGATCGATTACTCTGCTCTGATGAGTTTACTTAGATCCATGAGCTTGACCTGATGAGTTTACTTACATCGATATGCTTGGTCGAATGAGTTTATTTAGATCGATGAGCTTGGTCTGATGAGATTAATTAGATCGATGAGCTTGGTCTGATGAGTTTACTTAGATCAATGAGATTGGTCGGATGAGTTACTTAGATCGATGAGCTCGGTCTGAAGAGTTTACTTGAAT
>NW_007752094.1:0-747 GCF_000696425.1 Galeopterus variegatus | reverse complement strand
TGCTTGGTCTGATGAGTTTACTTAGATCGATGCGCTTAGTCTGATGAGTTGAATTACATCGATGAGCTTGGTCCGATGAGTTTGTCTAGATCGATGAGCTTGGTCTGATGAGTTTGTTTAGATCGATGTCCTCGGTCTGGTGAGTTGATTTAGATCAATGTGCTTGGTCTGATGAGTTTACTTAGATCGATGAGCTTGACCTGATGAGTTTACTTACATCGATATGCTTGGTCGAATGAGTTTATTTAGATCGATGAGCTTGGTCTGATGAGATTAATTAGATCGATGAGCTTGGTCTGATGAGTTTACTTAGATCAATGAGATTGGTCGGATGAGTTACTTAGATCGATGAGCTCGGTCTGAAGAGTTTACTTGAATCGATGTTCTTAGTCTGAAGAGTTTACTTAGATTGATGAGCTTGGTGTGCTGATTTTACTTAGATCGATGGGCTTTGTCTGTTGAGTTTACTTAGATAGATTAGCTTGCTCTGATTAGTTTACTTAGATTGATGAGCTTGGTCTGATGAGTTTATTAGATCGATTTGCTCTGTCTGATGTGTTTATTTAGATCGATGAGCTTGGTCTGATGAGTTTACTTAGATCGATGAGCTTGGTCTGATGAGTTGACTTAGATCGATATGCTTGGTCGAATGAGTTTATTTAGATCGATGAGCTTGGTCTGATGAGATTAATTAGATCGATGAGCTTGGTCTGATGAGTTTACTTAGATCAATGAGATTGGTCGGAT
>NW_007752093.1:7798-8977 GCF_000696425.1 Galeopterus variegatus | reverse complement strand
CATCTGACAACGGATTAATATCCAGAATACACAAGGAACTCAAGCAGCACTACAGTAAAAATCAAATAACCCGGTTAAAAAATGGGCTGAATAGACATTCGAATGACCAATAGATACTTAAAAAAATGCTCATCACTTATCATCAGGGAAATGCAAATTAAAACCACATTGAGATACCCTAGTTAGACTGGCCATTATCAATAAGACAGAATAATGAATGCTGGTGAGGATGTGGAGAGAGGGGAATTCTCCTACACTGTTGGTGGGACTGTAAATTAGTACAACCACTATGGAAAACAGTATGGAGGTTTCTCAACTACAGATAGATCTACTATATGATCCAGAAATCCCACTTCTATGTATGTACCCAAAGGAATGGAAACCACCATGTTAAAGGAACACATGCACTACCATGTTCATTGCAGCTCTATTTACAATAGTCAAGATATGGAACCAATGTAAATGTCATCGATGGATGACTGGATAAGGAAAATGTGGTATATATACATTATGGAGTATTACTCTGCCATAAAAAAGAATGATATACTGCCATTCAGAGCAACATGGATGAGGTTGGAGAAAATTATGTTAAATGAAATAAGCCAGGCACAGAGGGAAGAATACCACATATTCTCACTCATAATTGGAACTAAAGAGAGAAAGAAGGAAAGAAAGAAAGACCAGTGTGGTGCTTTGGACTTGCAGAGGGGGAAAACATACCTAGGGCTGCCAGGGTGGAGGGGTGGAAGAGGAGGGAGGTCGAGGAGCAGTTGGGTGGTGAACACAGGGAAAATGGCTATTTGTGGTAATGTGCATACTGATAGTATCGATCTGATCATTACATCTTGGACAAAGGGACAATGATGGGTGTGGTGACAGCATTGATTTACTTACCACATCTTGGGCACAGATGGTGAAAATCAGCCTTGTACCCCATGAATATGTATAATCAATCAAAAAAGAAAAAAGATATGTCTTCTATTTGTTGCTTGTTGAGTACTAATACATTTCAACTTGTGTGTTGATCATATTTCAGCTACCTTTCATTAGTTTATTAGCTAACCTCTCATATTTGTTCTATAAATTATTTGAGGGAATTTATCTGTAGTTTTACCACCTTCTAATAAAGACATTATTATTTCATCCTTTACAATTCTTTTAAGATATATTTTTCTTATT
>NW_007752093.1:5553-6545 GCF_000696425.1 Galeopterus variegatus | reverse complement strand
TATATTATTCCATTTATTCCACCTTGTGCTATTCCTTTAAGAAACCTGTTGTTAGAGTCTTCAAATTTTTTATAACACTTTTCTAGTAATTTTTTTTCTTTCTAGTTGCTTTTTAAGTTTTCCTTTCTTTTGGGGTTTTGTACTTTTTACTACTGTAAATTTAGGTGTAGAGTTGTTTTCATTTATTTTAATCAATTCTTGTTGCATCATGAAACAAGGATTCAATCAGACCCTTACATGTATAAAGATCTCAGCCATTATCTTTTCAAATTTTGTCTCCTTACATTCTATCTGGTCTTTCATTTTGGAAATCCTGTTAGTCAAAAATTGGATTTCTTTATTTTATTTTTGTTTTTTTAAAAGATGACCGGCAAGGGGATCTTAGCTCTTGGCTTGGTGTTGTCAACACCACGCTCAGCCACTGAGCAAACCGGCCATCCCTACATAGGATTTGAACCCGTGGCCTTGCTGTTATCAGCACCGCACTCTCCCGAGTGAGCCACAGGCCAGCCCCTCTTTATTCTATTTTTAATGCTATTTAAAACTTTTAAAATATTTTCTTATTTGTCTCCCTGTCCTCTAATCTGCACTTCTGTTTTATCTGTAAATCTCTCTAATCTTTTATTATGAGGTGTTTCTTTTTTATGATTTTAACTGCTTGTTGTATTTTGTTAATCATTTCAAATATACTTATTTTATTATTTTATCTGATAGTATTACTTGTTGAAGTTCTTAATTGTCTAATTCTGTTGGTATTGTGCTTCCTGAGTTTTGCTTACAGTGCTTTTTAATTTTGGAATTTTAAGCTTTATCTCAGCGTAACTTTAGCTGTGGGAATCCTATGATGTTTGATGGAGAATTTGATTTACTTCTACCATGGAGGTGTTTTATTGTTAATATCCTGTTTTACAGTAGTCTCCATCCAAAAATAATACAAATTTAAAAATCTATCTTATGTCAGGGGAGATACATGATGAAATGTTTTCTCTACC
>NW_007752093.1:2736-3623 GCF_000696425.1 Galeopterus variegatus | reverse complement strand
GGATTTATCATGTAATGAATAATAAAATGATATTTTGCTTTAATTACTTAATTTAACAAAAACAAATTATGTAAGATGATCTCAAATAAGCCTCATCAGAGCATATATTTTTCCTTGTTAAATATAAGTGTGACCAACTATTGGATGAAGCTGGAGGACTTCTAATTTTGGCATATTTCTAGCTAGTTGAGTATAGTACAATTTTAGCATCTGAGATTTTATTAAGAAAGTATGTGTGAATTAAGCCTTGGTTAAGTGCTATAATAAATAATCTTTTGTCTCTTGCTACCTTTTACTTCCATATATTTTGATTTTGTATATTTTACTGCTACTCTGAGTTTCTGTCACTCTGGGGCTCTGAACTCACATTGTACTTTGGTTATAATTTACAAATTGTTGTTGAAGCATAAATGTTTATAAGTAAATGTAAATTATTGCACAATATTTATTTAGTGTATTGTTTATATATACATATTTTCCTTGATGATATCCATATGTTTCTAACTGCCATTATCTTTGAAAAAAATTAGGTCTGCATCATACTAAAAGTATTTGTCTGCCTATTTATTTATGTGGTATTGTTCGTTATAAGTTATTGAATTGTATGAATTCTACTATTTATAATTTTATTTTATGATGAATAAAATTAACAAAAAATATTCCGTTGATTTTATGGGTCCAATAGCATCTTGTACAGTGTTTTGAAATCTAACATTGATTAGAAACACAGGAAATTTAATTTTTTTTCAACATAATACTTTAAGGGTGTGTATATGTGTTATCAACAATAACTTCTGTGAGGTATCCAGAGCCTACAAGATAACTATGAACCATCGTGTATTTAGAGTTCTTTGCTTGTTTGGTTTTTCTTACTTTGGATTTTTTTT
>NW_007752093.1:0-250 GCF_000696425.1 Galeopterus variegatus | reverse complement strand
AAGAAAAAGGAATAGGCTTTGAAAATATATTCATTGAAATAATAGTGGAAAGCTTCCCAGGTAGTGGTAGAGGCTCAAAGGACCCCAAACAGGTTCAATCTCAAAAGGTCTTCTTCAAGATATATTGTAGTCAAACTGTCAAAAGTCAAAGACAAAGAGAGAATCTGAAAAACAGCAAGAGAAAAGCATCAAGTCACCTGTAAGAGAATCATCAGACTAACAGCAGACGTTTCAATAGAAACTCCTCAGG
>NW_007752092.1:8489-8977 GCF_000696425.1 Galeopterus variegatus | reverse complement strand
ACTGAGGGTTGCGATCCGTTGCCGGACACGGACAAAAGACAAAAAGACAAAAAAAAAAAAATGTTGTGATCAATGAGCAGTTTAAAATGTCTAATCACTAATTGTTCAATTGGTGGATATTTTCAACCTAATTGTGCTCTGTTCCCTTTGACTCACAGGTATGTGAGGAAGCTCGGTGTCCCAATATTGGAGAGTGTTGGGGAGGTGGAGAATATGCTACTGCCACAGCCACAATCATGGTAAGGCCAACCTCAACCTCTGAAGCTTTAGTCTAGAAACTGAGAGGGAATATTCTGTGTCTTCTTCCTAAAAATGTACATTATGAATTTCTGGTTATATTTTTCATTACGTATAAGTTTATGAAAAATATGAAGGAAAAAACCTGACAATAATCAACTTACTGTAATCTTATCCTTCTCTGAATAAATCTATTGTTGGTTCTTCCGTCTCTCTGATAGTTAATCAAGTAATGCCTTAATCTAATGCTT
>NW_007752092.1:0-7037 GCF_000696425.1 Galeopterus variegatus | reverse complement strand
TAATATATACACTAAAGTATTAGTAACTGATATTACTAACATTTACTATGTGAGTTTCGATTAAAAACATACATAATGAGCATCTTTTTTTCTCTTTTTTTAAAATAGTATCACATCACAAATGCCATTGAGTGTGATTTTTTTCAAAGAACAGTTTTCAGAGGGGAAGAAATTACAAGCAATTTGCATTGGCTGTAATTTTAAAGAAAAGTCTTTAAAAAATACATTTGGCACTAGTAATTGCAATAAATAGTGCAGAAGAAGAACTGGTATCCCGATGTGCCTTAAATCTGTCTTAAAAAGTAGATAGTGGACTGGCTGCTTAGCTCAGTTGGTTAGACTGGGTGTTATAACACCAAGGTCAAGGATTTGGGTCCCCATACTGACCAGCCACCAAAAAATAAGTGGACAGCAACAACAATAACAAAAAAGTAGAGACTGTGCTTCCTTACTCTTCCTAATAATTTTAGTAGTTAGAAATTACTAAGGATTGTTATTCCATGCAGTGACAATATTCAAATTTCAGAAAAATGAAAATTATTTTAAAATTCAGGCAAGATTAATATTTTTCACTTTCTTTAATTTTAGTAAAGTATTTGGCAATGATTTTATTAGCTTCTACACATTGTTCTGTGTCAAAGGACCTGGAAGAAGTTATATTAAATAACCAGCCCTTCCCCTAAATCATAAAAATTAAGGAGCACAACTTAATTCTCACAATTCTGGAGGCTGGGAAGTTCAAGATCAAGGTGCCAGCTAGTGAAAGCCTGGTCTCTCTGCTTCCAAGATGGCACATTGTTGCTACATCCTTAGGAGGGGAGGAACAGTGTTGTCACAAGGTGGAAGGGATGGAAGGGGCATAAAGGGGCGAACTCCCTCTGTCAAGCTCTCTTATAAGGGCACCTAATCCCATTCATGAGAGCACTGCCTCAATCACTACCCAAAGGATACACCTCCCAATATTGTTGCATTGAGAATTAAGTTCCAATGTGAATTTTGGAAGGGATAAACACATTCAAACCATAGCACACAGCTTCCATAAATTGAGCCGTTCTCCTAAGTTAGGTAATGTTTCACATTACATCACTGATTTCAGAATAACTCTACAAATTAGGTATTTTTGTTTCCATTTAATATTTGAAAAAAAAAAATGAGACCCTGTTCAAAAAGAGTAAATGGAAGAATTAGGACTTGAATTCAAGGTCTAAGTTTATCACTAGTTGGTATTATAGATATTGAGTGGTGTTTCTTGGGTTTTCCTTTCTTTTTTAAAAATTTTTTTATTGAGCCGTAATTAGTTATGCATATCTGGGGGGGGGGTTTCAACGTTGACATATGTTGATCGAATCAATATTATTAGCATATATATTATTACAAATCGTACTTATTCTTTATGCCCCTTATCCAATTTCTCCCCATCCCCCCCCACCTCTGATAACCCTAGATTTCTTCTCTCCTTCTGAAAGAGTAACAGTTACTCTGTTAATTTGTTGCCTAGATGATCAGTCCAGTGCTGAGAGGTTTGTTCAGGTCCCCCACTATTATTGGAGAGCAGGTGCTTCTCTGTCACTCTGGAGTGGGCTTTGTGGAGAGAGACATACTCTTCTCTGGTCTCCGCTCATGACTCTCCTGTGTCAATGCACTCGAGTGTCTGGCAGGCCATCTGCGTGGTGGTTGTGGCATCTAGCCACTTTTTTTTTTTTTTTTTTAAAGATGACCAGTAAGGGGATCTTAACCCTTGACTTGGTGTTGTCAGCACCACGCTCACCCAGTGAGCTAACCGGCCATCCCTATATGGGATCTGAACCCGCACTCTCAGCACCGCACTCTCCCAAGTAAGCCACGGGCACCACGCTCACCCAGTGAGCTAACCGGCCATCCCTATATGGGATCTGAACCCGGGGCCTTGTTGTTATCAGCACCGCACTCTCCCAAGTAAGCCACGGGCCGGCCCGCATCTAGCCACTTTTGCAGCAGCCGTAGACATTGTGGTGGCTGTGGTGGGCCATGTTTTATTTTGTTTGGTGGCTGGTCAGTACAGGGATCAAACCCTAGACCTTGGTGTTCAAATCAATTACATGTTTAAAGCTGCATTAGAATTCAAATGAATGCTGGTTTACCATCAGCAACTTTCTGGCCTTTTGGCTTTGTCACCATTTAAGTCATGGTGTTCTGGCCATTGCTGAATTCTAGCACACAGCCTGTTTCAACCCTGTAATGATACCACCACCAGTGGGTGCCAGTTTCCCTGATTTCACTTGAGAAACATTATCCTTTCCGGTGAAAATTCCAGAATTGTGTATTTCTTTACCTACAACATGGCAATGTTGCATACTCACCAACAGAGGGCAGCTTAGTCTTGAGAAATAAATGAACATAAAACTTTCAACCCTCTAAAGTGTGGGTTCAGGTTAAATAGCTTTTTCTTTCTTCAGTATGAAGATGATCTTATTCTGCTCTTTCCCTTCTCTTTTGACTACACCTTATAATCATTAATTTTTAGCTTCAGAATTCTGGTTTCTCAGTGCATTAACCGAAGTGATTTCTTCCATTCTAGATTTCTCTGCTCCATGCTTGAGAGGGCTTAAAAGTAGACAGTGCTTGGGATCCCACTAAGGCCTTGTTTTCCTTTCTAAATTAACAGGGATTTGAGTGCAAATGCTACCATTGAACCATATGATGTAATATAATGTCCAGAATGTACTTTTCTGGTCTTTCAGGTTGCTTGCATAACTATGCATTTAGTTGAACTTATGGTTATTCTAGCTGACAACAGCCCTGATGTTTTTCAGGAAAGTTCGTGATCCCCGGGCCAATTTCAACCAGTCTCTGCGTGTACTGAAACATGCCAAGGAGGTTCAGCCTGATGTTATTTCTAAAACATCTATAATGTTGGGTTTAGGCGAGAATGATGAACAAGTATATGCAACAATGAAAGGTAGATTGAAAAATTTAAAATCTTTCCTATTTCATTTGAGTAATAGCAGGAACCCCATTTTTTTTTTTTTTTTTTTTTTTAAAGATGACCGGTAAGGGGATCTTAACCCTTGACTTGGTGTTGTCAGCACCACGCTCAGCCAGCGAGCAAACCGGCCATCCCTATACGGGATCCGAACCCGAGGCCTTGGTGTTATCAGCACCGCACTCTCCCGAGTGAGCCACGGGCCGGCCCAGGAACCCCCTTTTTTTTTTTTTTTAAAGATGACCGGTAAGGGGATCTTAACCCTTGACTTGGTGTTGTCAGCACCACGCTCAGCCAGCGAGCAAACCGGCCATCCCTATACGGGATCCGAACCCGAGGCCTTGGTGTTATCAGCACCGCACTCTCCCGAGTGAGCCACGGGCCGGCCCAGGAACCCCCTTTTTTTTTTTTTTTAAAGATGACCGGTAAGGGGATCTTAACCCTTGACTTGGTGTTGTCAGCACCACGCTCAGCCAGCGAGCAAACCGGCCATCCCTATACGGGATCCGAACCCGAGGCCTTGGTGTTATCAGCACCGCACTCTCCCGAGTGAGCCACGGGCCGGCCCAGGAACCCCATTTTTAAGGCCCTGTTAAATTTGTGCTTCCTCTGTAGTCTCAGTGCAATTGCTAGTAAGAACAAAGTAAAGTACGTAGTGGTAAACAGCAGCATAGAAAGGAAAGAAAGTATGTTTTCTTAGAACTTTATGGGATGATATGAACGAAGCTCAGGATATGAGATTTGTATCCCATTTTATTCACCTGCCTTTCATCCAATAAAAACATGATTTTGTTCATCTTTCTTATCCTGTTATTGGACAGTTTTTGAAAGTCAGCCAAGTACTAGGCACTGACAATTCATAGACAAATAAGACCAATCCAATAAGGCCTTCGAGGAAGAGCTTACTTGTAGAATTGTCACAAAACATGGTGTGCTTAGGATTTTGCTGAACCTTAGTCCTGTGAACCCATTTGCTTTGTGATTCTTGGGCTTTTTAAACTTTGAATATAAAAGTTTTTATTTTACCTGAGGGCCCTTGGCCTACTTGCAGTTATTTAGTGGTTTAAGGACTAAGAAGTTCAAATAGTAATTAAAAGCTGCTCTTTACCACAATGCATACAGCTTTTTATTAGAAAGATTCTAATATGTCAGGAATCAATTCACATTCCCCAAAGCATACTTTGTACATTGAATAAAAGCCTAATACAGCATGTCTGGTCTCTGATATGGATTAGGCTTGGCCAATTATCTCAGTTGGTTATAGTGCAGCCTTATAACCCCAAAGTCACAGGTTCGGATCCCTATACCAGCCAGCTGCCACAAAAAAAAAAAAGATACATAATCTAATATGGATGTTTTCAGGCTTTTGCGTATATTGGTCCCTTCACCTTCTCTGCCCAACAGACTCCTGCCCTAAAGCACCCTCCACTCAGCATTTATTCTGTGGTATTAGAGGTATTTATCTTTATATCTATCAGCCCCACATGATTACCTTAATCATTCCTATATTTTCAACCCTAACCATAGTCCACCCACTAAATACTTTTGAATTAATAAGTATAGTCTTATTCCTCAACATGAAGATTATACACTGGCATATGGCTCACACTGTTCTGAAATATTCCCCAGGAAAATAATGTTTAGATCTACAATTTTAACATTGGGAAAACATCCCCTAATGTAATTTGTGCTTTTTTCCTACAGCACTTCGTGAGGCAGACGTGGACTGTTTGACTTTAGGACAATATATGCAGCCAACAAAGCGCCACCTTAAGGTACAGATATCTTGAATTGCCAAACTTTTTTGATAATTTAAAGTAAATCTTTGTTATCCACAGGTAAAATTAAGAAACTAGGCCGGCCCGTGGCTCACTCGGTAGAGTGCGGTGCTGATAACACCAAGGCCACGGGTTCGGATCCTATATAGGGATGGCCGGTTTGCTCACTGGCTGAGCGTGGTGCTGACAACACCAAGCCAAGGGTTGAGATCCCCTTACTGGTCATCTTTTTTAAAAAAAAAGAAAAAAAAAAAAGAAACTGATGGTTTTTTAGTATAATGTTCCATTTATATAAGTCCCAGTTTGTTTTATTATCTACATAAAGCAGCTACACTGGCACTTGTTTGTTGCTCCCCAAATTGTACAACTCTCAAGTGAACTCATAAAAAAAGAATTAAAAAGTTGAGAAATTGCACTCGTTCACACTTGGTGATCGTCAGTCTTGTTTTAGAGTTATGTGAGAGCCAGAGGTGAAGTAAGAACGAGAAGCCTGTCTTTCTATTTCTAGAATAGAACTTATCTGTTCAATCAGGAAACTCGAGTCGAGTAGTGACCATGTGCCAGTCACAATGCTAAGCAGAAGATACAAGATGAGGGAAACAGTCTTGTCCTCAAGGATGTCATAGGCATGACTAATTCTTGATTATGCCTGTTAATCAATGAAGAAAAATGTAGATAAATAATCTCTATAGATAATCGCATCTTTTTTGTCTGTCCTTCAGAATAGCTAATGCAGTACAAAATTTATATGTTTCCCCGCCTCCCTAATTCTCTGTAATTACATTCTGATAGAGTGGCCAACAAATTAACCAGTAAACATGTAGTTAGTGAGGAGGAAAGCTTGGGAGGGACCTGTATAAATTATGAAGTGAAAACCATTCTGAATACATGAATATAGACTTTCTATAGAATCAAAATTATTTAAAGGAAAGGCTACTGGTTAGCTCAGATGGTTAGAGTGCAGCCTAATAACCCCAAGGTCACAGGTTCAGAGCCCAGTACCAGCCAAGTGCCAAAAAAAAAAAGATGAAAAGAAAATTTTATTTAAGGGAATTGTAGAATCTGATCAGAAGTAATTGTTTAAATCTAGGTTGAAGAATATATTACTCCTGAAAAGTTCAAATACTGGGAAAAAGTAGGAAATGAACTTGGATTTCATTATACCGCAAGTGGCCCGTTGGTGCGTTCTTCATATAAAGCAGGTAAGTTAGATTGCAGGGGATGGTTTTATTTAGGCCATTAACTTTCCACATTAAGTTCTGCCCCAAATCACCAAAACCCTAGTACAATTATAATGGCTGTGGTTGTTTTTTGGCAGGGGGCAGGGATTGGGGGGAAGGGGAAATTTTTTTTCAGGAATATACCTAGAAGCTTTGCTCCTTAGGGGTCATATTAAGAAGAAGTTTCTCTTAAACCGAATTTGTTCCTTAACACCCTCCAACACACACCTTTATAACTCAGCAACTATGATGAAAGCAGAAACCATTAGTTTATTAGTTTATTCTGTGTTTGGATTTCATTAAGATATGACAAAGCATGCCAAGCATATAATATGGTTTTCTTTTTTTTTTTTTAAAGATGACCGGTAAGGGGATCTTAACCCTTGACTTGGTGTTGTCAGCACCACGCTCAGCCAGTGAGCAACCGGCCATCCCTATATAGGATCCGAACCCGTGGCCTTGGTGTTATCAGCACCACACTCTCCCGAGTGAGCCACGGGCTGGCCCTATAATATGGTTTTCTGAAAAGTGTATATTCATTTGAAAGTGATGCCAGCTGCATCTCCAGACTCCCAATTTGAGATCAATTTAATCACTGAAAAGTATCTATTTGGGGCTGAGCCTGTGGCGCACTCGGGAGAGTGCGGCGCTGGGAGCGCAGCGACGCTCCTGCCATGGGTTTGGATCCTATATAGGAATGGCCGGTGTGCTCACTGGCTGAGCACGATGTGGGCGACACCACACCAAGGGTTGCGATCCCCTTACCGGTCACAAAAAAGACAAAAAAATTAAAAAATAAAATAAAAAATAAATAAAAATGAAAAGTATCTATTTGATAGTATTGCTGCTTGCAGTGTTAATGTCTTTATATTTTCCTCCCCAGAGGCAACAGAAAAACAATCCTTAAGATTATTTTTCCTATAGAAATTTTTAGTACTTTTACTACCTACAATACATTTTTTCACCTTTGGAATTTCAGCTCTTATTTTGATCAGTAGTTTGAGCTGATTTATGAAAATAGAAGCATTTCCAAGGGATAAAAAGTCATATGATAATGGACATCAGAAGGCACATGAG
>NW_007752091.1:8754-8977 GCF_000696425.1 Galeopterus variegatus | reverse complement strand
TTTTTTCTTTTATTTCATTTTCTTACATGTTCGTATGCTATCTGCCAACGAAGATCATTGTATTTCTTCGGCCCTCTACTCTTTCCTGGTTTTTCTTTTTCTTTCGCCTTGCTCTCTCCAAGACATTCAGTGCTTCCCGGATCGAAGTAGTCGGGGTGGTCATCCGTGCCTTGTACCCGATCTTAGAGCAACAAGTTTTCAGCTTTTACCCAGAGTGTACTAT
>NW_007752091.1:6353-6555 GCF_000696425.1 Galeopterus variegatus | reverse complement strand
TTAATCATTCCGATTTCCTAGAACTCCATCTATTGAGTTCTCAACTGCTCTACTTATTTGCGAATTTATTTTGAAGTAGAAGAGAGGCAGGAAACTTTGGGGAATTTCTTTACACTTTGAAGATCTTTTATCCATTTCCTTTCAGTTTGAAGGGACACTTGTCTTCTTAGGCAAAACCTACAAATGAGGGGAAGCAGTAAGA
>NW_007752091.1:3717-4141 GCF_000696425.1 Galeopterus variegatus | reverse complement strand
TCTGTTGGCAATCATGCCCCCTTCTCTTCTCTTTCCATTCCGTTTGATGGATTCCATGCACTGACTTATCTTTCCAAGAGACTTCCCTGGAGGTTCACCATAGGTTGTGCCAGGGATCGGTTCTTGAGCAAGACTGAGACCTGAACGAGGAAAAAAAGAACTATATTCTTTCATTGGCTTCAGCCAGCAGATGCATGGCCTTTGCTAAATGTGAACCTTATAAAGGATGTTCCCCTGAGAGACACTGACCTGCCTATTGCGGTCATCTAGGATGATCATTGTCCATTTGCTATGGTTAGGGAAATTTCTTGTGTCGGCCAGAGGTACATGGGAGCATCGGTAGAGGGCATTCTTGACTCTTTTGTCTGTGGTGTGTATCGTGGGTTCTATGCATTTATTTCTTCTGATCAAATACCGTATCCGC
>NW_007752091.1:0-685 GCF_000696425.1 Galeopterus variegatus | reverse complement strand
TTGCCTTCCTGCCTTTTGGCACTGCAGAGCATTTAGAGATGAGGGTTAGTGGCTTTCCACACTTTTGGAGAACTGTGAGCTATTTGCTCTTCTGAAGGGCTCCTGCCTCCTTCGCCTCTCCATCTACACGTCTCTTTTAACATGTTATGAAGTCTCACCCATACTTGATCCTCTCTTCATTATGTTACCCTCCAATTTTTATGGTATCTTCAGTTGAATGTTTTTTTTTTTTTTTTTTTTACCCACCTGTGCTTCTGTTTAATCATTCCGATTTCCTAGAACNTATCTTTCCAAGAGACTTCCCTGGAGGTTCACCATAGGTTGTGCCAGGGATCGGTTCTAGAGCAAGACTGAGACCTGAAAGAGGAAAAAAAGAACTATATTCTTTCGTTGGCTTCAGCCAGCAGATGCATGGCCTTTGCTAAATGTGAACCTTTTAAAGGATGTTCCCCTGAGAGACACTGACCTGCCTATTGCGGTCATCTGGGATGATCATTGTCCATTTGCTATGGTTACGGAATCTTCCTGTGTCAGCAAGAGGTATATGGGAGCATCGGTAGAGGGCATTCTTGACTCGTTCTTCTGTGGTGTGTATCGTGGGTTCCATGCATTTCTTTCTTCTGGTCAAATACCGTATCCGCTTAAATATACAGCGCAGTGTCTGGATCCATGAAAGTTGCACCTC
>NW_007752090.1:8453-8977 GCF_000696425.1 Galeopterus variegatus | reverse complement strand
TCCTAGATGGATTGGCTTAGTCAAATTAGTTTTCCTAGATCTACTAGCTTGGTCTGATTAGATTTCCTAGACTGATTAGCTGGGTCTTATTAGTATTCCTAGCTCGATTAGCCTGGTCTGGTTAGTTTTACTAGATCAAATAGTTGGGTCTGATTAGTTTTCCTAGATCGATTAACTTGGTCTGATTAGTTTTCCTAGATCGATTAGCTTCGTCTGATTAGTTTTCCTAGATCGATTAGTTTGGTATGATTAGCTTTCCGAGATCGATTCGCGTGGTCTGATTAGTATTTTTTGATCGATTAGTCAGATCTGTTTAGTTTTCCTAGATCAACTAGCTTGGTCTGATTAGTTTTCCTACATTGATTAGTTGAGTCTGATTAGTTTTCCTAGATCGATTAGCTGGGTCTTATTAGTATTCCTAGCTCGATAAGCCTGGTCTGATTAGTTTTAATAGATCGATTATTTGGGTTTGATTAGTATTCCTAGATGAATTAGCTTGGTCTGATTATTTTTCCTAGATATAT
>NW_007752090.1:5879-6377 GCF_000696425.1 Galeopterus variegatus | reverse complement strand
AGCTTTGTCCGATGAGTTTACTTAGATCGATAAGCTTGGTCTGATGAGTTTACTTAGATCGCAGAGCTTGGTCTGATGAGTTTACTTAGATCGATGGACTTGGTCTGATGAGTTTACTTCGATCGACTATCTCTGTCCGATGAGTTTACTTAGATCGATTAGATTGGGCCAATGAGTTTACAATGATCGATGAGCTCGGTCTTATGAGTAAACTTAGATCGATGTGCTTGGTCTGATGAGTTTATTTAGATCAATGTGCTTGGTCTGATGAGTTTACTTCGATTGATGAGCTTGGTGTGATGAGTTTACTTAGATCGAAGGGCTTCGTCTGATGAGTTTACTTACATCGATGAGCTTGGTCTGATGAGTTTACTTAGATCGAAGAGCTTGGTCTGATGAGGTTACTTAGATCGATGGGCTCGGTCTCACGAGTTTACTTAGATCCATGAGCTCGGTCTGATGATTTCACTTAGAACGATGTGCTTGGTCTGATGAGTT
>NW_007752090.1:0-447 GCF_000696425.1 Galeopterus variegatus | reverse complement strand
TGGCTTGGTCTGATTAGTTTTCCTAGATCAATTAGCTTGGTCTGATTATATTTCCTAGATCAAATAGCTTGGTCAGACGAGTTTACTTAGATTGATGAGCTTTGTGTGATGAGTTTACTTAGATCTATGGGCTTGGTCTTATGAGTTTAATTAGATCGAATAGCTTGCTCTGATGAGTTTACTTAGATTGATGAGCTCGGTCTGATGAGTTTCCTTTGATCGAAGAGCTTGGTCTGATGAGTTTACTTAGATAAATTAGCTCTGCCCGATGAGTTTATTTAGATCGATTAGCTTGGTCTGATGAGTTTACTTAGACCGAAGAGCTTGGTCTGATGAGTTTACTTTGATCGATGTGCTCGGTCTGATGAGTTTATTTAGATCGATGTGCTTGGTCTGACGAGTTTACTTAGATCGATTATCTCTGTCCGATGAGTTTACTTAGATCGA
>NW_007752089.1:8763-8978 GCF_000696425.1 Galeopterus variegatus | reverse complement strand
GAACATTTTGTTCACAGAATAAATAAAAATGGCCAATAAATGTAAGGAAATATGTTCTGCCCATAGAAATCCAGTACATAAAAATGTACACAAATAGAAGATTCATCATGTTTCATGTTTTGCTCATGAAATTAGCTGAATAACAACAGTGCCTTACTACCAAAACTCTAACAAAAGTATATTGAGACAGGAATGCTGCTTTAGTAATGATGTAC
>NW_007752089.1:1845-3607 GCF_000696425.1 Galeopterus variegatus | reverse complement strand
ACATGAAAAAAGAGATAAAAAAAAAATTGTTTTGTTGACTATCCCCTTCTGAGTCTCCAGCCTCTTTTTTTATTAGACAATTTTTATATATTTACATATGTTATTTATATGTCAAGTACATGGAAATAATGTTTATTCAAAGCAGTCAGGCCAGAACAAGTATAGAAACAAAATATTTTTTTATTTACCTGAAGATGGTCACTTTCACCCACTGAAATTTAATATTTGGTGCTCCAAGATAGCAGTGTGAGTCCCTTAATCAAGACAAGATAATTTTCTAGCATCATACATGAGGCCAGCAATGAAAGGACATTGTTTTTGCTCTGCATTAAAGTCATATAGGCTTAAATGCTTTCTCCCTGGGGATTCAAAGGACAAGTAGAAAAAATGATAAACTTCAAAGTGCCAGCCCCATAGATTTTGATGGTCTTTGAAGAAACCTAGCATGGAAAAATGGCTTCATCCTAGACATTCTAAAATTTTTCAGCTACTGCAAAATTTAAAGTGAATAATAAAAAGAGGGTGTGATAAGTTTATCATATATGGGGCAATTAAATGTGAAGGCCTGAGATTTGTAGATGATATTGGCTGTGACTTGTGATAAGTTGTAATAAAGACCACAAAATACAGTTGATCAATTCAAGCTGGACAGAATCCCATTTTAGGAAAATAACAAAGATGTACTAAAGAGCTCACAGTTACTATTTTCCTAATCTTTTCTGGTGTCACACAAAAAATATAAAAACGAATGAAAAATTTAACTATGAAAGAGTAAAGAGTGAACTAATGCCCATGAAGGGATTTTAATGCATGCATACCATAGCATTTATAAACTGGCACATGCCACACTGTACTTCACATTCACACCATTGCTTGTTGTACTGAAAAACATGGCCACATACTACTGGTAAATGTTCAGAATGCTGACATGGCCACATACTCACTGGCAAATGTTCAGAATGCTGATGATTTGATCTAAGAAAAATATTTTCATATTAAAACATACATTTGGTAAATTGAAAGTCAAAAATAGGACTAGGGGTAACCTGTCTTATTTGTTTATATATGTCTTCCAAGATTCATACTTTGAGCTCTTTTTGATTTTATAAACAGAGAAGAGAACAGACTGGAAATATTACAGTTAAACGCCTTATTTATTTTCTGACCTAATTTTCTTTTCTATTTAGCTCAATAGAAATTATTTGGAGAAAGTAACAAGGAGCACAGATCTTGAACATTTCTGTGAATTTTACCATGATATAGACATGAACGCTGCTTTACCGATGGACATACAATCGAAGGTATATCTGAAATATTTATATTAATATGTCCAAAGATTCCCAAATGGTCTTTGAAACATAAACTACCAAATTTCTAGCAAAAGCTTAAAATAAAATGCAGAATAAAACGACCAAACAAGGGCCGGCCCCGTGCCTCACTCAGGAGAGTGCAGCGCTGGTAGCACCGAGGCCGCGGGTTTGCATTCTATATAAGGATGGGCCAGTTGGCTCACTGGCTGAGCATGGTGCAGACCATACCGTGCCGAGGGTTGTGATCCCCTTACTGGTCAAAAAAAAAAAAAAAAAGACCAAAATATTTTATCTAATGGATACTTTCTTCTCCCACTCACATCTCGCACTTTCCTTGGCCAGTAAAATGCTGCTAGGGTGTAAGAAACTCCTGACACTTTCATTTAAATGTGCTATATTTAAGCCCTAGATCTAAAATGGCAGTGAAAGAGGACAAACAGACAGTCAGAAAC
>NW_007752089.1:0-1053 GCF_000696425.1 Galeopterus variegatus | reverse complement strand
ATCCATGAACAAGGAATAGACATTCCATATTTCATTGTGCTCTTTAATTTCTTTCAACAGCGATTTTTAGTTCTAGTTGCAGAGATCTTTCACCTCCTTGCCTAAATTTATTTCTAGGTATTTTATTTTTTTGGTGACTATTTTAAATGGGCTTGCTTTCTTTATTTCTTTTTTGCTAGTTTGTTGCTTTGGCCCCAAAGTAAAATACTTTAAGTTTGAGCAATCCTTTTCAATGTTGGTCCTGCACTTAGGTTTTTCCCATCAAGTGTACTGCAAAGAGTAAAGGCAAAGAAAGCAGTGTGGTATCTGGGGAGAAGCTCCACCAAAGTTTTATGGCTTTAGTTCATGCCCTGATTCTTGCTGTGGGGAGCAAGTACATTTTTCATTAGCTTATCCCACAAAGCAATGAGACTGTCTATGTTTAAGTAATGACCTTCTCCATACAAATTCAAAATTGTTTTCTTTGTACTTCAATAACCAATAATTATTTAGGAAGGTTTTCATATTTCTCCAAGTTTGTACAGGAGTTTGATCACATTACCACCTTCATAAGAACTTCTCTGGAATTGTTATTTCTAAGTTTTTGAATAGATGACCATTCGTTGCCCCGCTACCCTTAGCTTTTTGTTTTGTTTTGTTTTGTTTTGTTTGTTTTGTTTTGTTTTTGGTGGACATGTCTATTCTCACACATCTGTACAATTTGCAAGTCTTCATCTGTTTGCAGTGATGGCTTTTTAGTACCATCAGTGAATTTGACATGGCCTCTAAAATATGTAATTCAAGTATCTCTTTTAGATGCAAAAAACAAAACAAAACAAAACAAAACAAAACAAAAAACAATTGGGGGCTGATGTTGGCAGAGTGGTTTTTGAATGGGCACATTGCCATCATGGCAGATGGACCAGGGGCGCATGCAGTGTATAAGTTTTTCTTATTAATTGCTTCATTAATTGCTTTCTTAACCAATTGCATAAGAGTATAAAATCTTTTGCCTTCATGCAGGATTGAGGAAGGGAAAGACTCAGAATTAATGAGAACACTGGGTGGTCTCTG
>NW_007752088.1:0-8978 GCF_000696425.1 Galeopterus variegatus | reverse complement strand
GTTTTGACCTCCTCTCTTTTTTTTTTTTTAAAAAAAAAAAAAAAAAAAAAAAATATATATATATATATATTTTTATATATATATATATATATTCTTGGGTTAATTTATGAAAATATTAAGGCTGCTTCAAGATATACTCTTCTGGTTTTTTAAAAATGGTTATTAAGATAGTTATGTTAATCAGGACACCACCCAATTACATATCCACATTTACATTATGGTTTATTTCCAAATAGAAATAATCAGATAAATAGTAGATGGTTCTTCTGTGAACACTTCAAATTCCTAAATTTATGTTGTATTTATTTAATGAAGCATTAAGGTGTAGTTGATATATTTAACTGATTTTTCTGAATTGAAGGTTTCACTATTGTTGGTGGCCTCAGCAACTTCTTTTCTCCTTATCTCCTTCCAAAGAGAATTCCCATTTTGTTCAGGCCAGGTGACTCCTGGTACCACCTCCTTCTGCATGATTAGTTTAATGATCTTGGCTTAAGCTTAAGATGCATCCCCTTAGCAACTACTATTGGGCCTGCACTGGTCATGTGGCCTATGTCAGCCAATCAGCTGAAGGAAATATTAATTATCCTATGTTTGGGAGAAGTGCTTTTCCACTGAACCTGAACAAGGAAGCATGTGCCATAACCAGCAGATTTCTTACAATGATGCCTAGGTGCACCATTCCTGGAATGAAGTTGATACTATGAATGGTAATAGAGGAAAATATTTGAGTCCTAAATGATATTTCTGTTCACCCTGAAATCTGCCTGACTTTTATATTTATTGTTATTTGAGAAATAAATGTACTTATATGCCAATTTCACCCAAGTCTTCCAATTACTTTCAGGCAAAAGCATTCAATTGGTCTATAATTTATATAGACACAAATTTTGTCTAATTTTCTTCGTTTGAATAAGCAGAGGAACTAAGTAAAAAAAAAAAATTATGGCCATGACAATGAAATATGCATTATAAGCTGGTGTTAATTTGTTAACATGGATTTTTAACATTATCATTAGTTCGTAAAGTCATATAAAATTTAATATACATTTATGTAATCAAACCAAAATCAAATTAACACTTGGCTGTAATTGTATTGTAAGTAAGAAAAATAAAGTATGCTTGAAACAAGGAGTCTAAAATCTGGATTTAAACTTATCACTTTTCATTGTAAGTGGCTCTGGGTGGAAATTTGGGAAATTTCTTTGTACTCACTCCTCTACTGAGTGAGATGATCCATCCCCCTCGGCCATTTGTTGGATGGGAGGTTGGGAAAATGTATAATTTCTTAATCCTTTCCTAATTAGGAAGCAAGAATTAAAATCACTATTTTCTAAAGATGGTGAAGTATAAAGAAAAACCATACGACACAAGCACTATTACCTCCACAGCAAAGGTATTTCCCTCCTCACGCCCCTCCCTTTCACTATAAATGTATTTTATTATATTTATAGTAAAATATAGTGAATTTTACTATAAAAAATTTTAAATATATAAAAAAGTTGAACAGTAAACACTCATATACCTACCATCTAGTTTCTACAACTGTTAATATTTTGCTATATTTGCTTTATCCCATATCTACCCATCAATCCATCCATTAATTCAATTTTTGGATACATTTCAAAGGAAGTTGAAGACATCCCTTAGGTTTTTAATACAACTTGAAAAGCAATTATTTTCTGTTACGATGACTAGGATAATTGAATACAATCAACACTTAATGTTTATATTCTACCTTGTTTTTCTGCATGTAAAATGGCCAATAATTAAATAAGTGATGGATCATGAATCTCTTTTAAGGAAAACACTTTAAGATGCCAGAATATTAACAACATTCTAACAATAATTGTCATATGATTGTCATAAATCTGAGCTATGTTAGGCCAAAAACTACAGAGATTCTCTGAATAGTACCATTGATTCTTGATTTACTCTTCTTTTCTTAGCTACAGGAAAGCTAAAATCCCATTAACTATAGGCATGAATGAGGCCGGAACTTCATATACATAGGAGAAAAACTTTCTAAGTTCTCAGAAGAAACAGATGTTCTCACAAAGCTCCTTTAATTTATTTTTAAGGAGAAACAACTGTGTTTTGTGTTGCATAATAATTTGAATATCATTATCCTCCTACAGGGAAACAGCCTGCTTTTGTTTCATTATATAACCAAATCATGGTATGCATGCCTGTCAAACTCTTAATGCCTTAAAATTAAAACAAGACTCTTTCTGATGTAGCAGTCTTGACTTCTAAAACGGAGACAATGAATATCTTAAAAGTTTGATCAAAATGAACATCTAAGTATAAATTTTCCCAGATCCTGGGAGGAAACAGCTTAGAAGAGTGGTCCTGTTTGGGGGACACTTTTAACATGAAGGGGCATTTCTGGTTGTTATAAGAAATAGGGGTGGGTGTTATAGGCTGGCATTTTATGTATGAGGGCAAAAAGGTTAAATGTCCCACAAAGCACAAAACAGTCCTGCACAATGAAGCACTGTCCCAACAAAATATGCCAGGAGTATCTAAGTTGAGAGAAATGGTTTGGACCAGATTAACTTCAGGGTGTTTGACATAGGCATTGAGTATTACACCTAAGATTTCAACTCACTATTTGTCTTTATATGTCTTTGTACAGGTGTGTATATTTTTTTCTTCTAGTTTCTTACAATGAACATGTGCATTCCTTTTATTATTTGAAGGGATATATGCACAAATATTTATTCTATTATGTGAAGGACGGGTAGTAGGGACACTAAAAATAGCTACTAGTATTTTTATAACTGTGGTTTTACTTTTCTCTTTACGTCTGACAGGTGAGAAGTCATGAGCATAATTACCTTCTTTGACTAAGCTGTCGGTAAAGAGACTGGTGAGGATGGTGGCAGGAAGGGTGCCGTTGCCCAACAGGATGCCAGACAGCATTGCCAGCTTTGTCTGCTCTGTTTCCGAAAAGGCTTTAAGGAAGAGGAGAAGCTGTGGGTCAAACAAAAGAAACCATGTCTATAAAGCACAGGACTAAAGTAGGAAAATGACAAACAGAATGTGCACCCATGACGAGGTGGTACACAAGGAGTAGGTCATACGCAAAGCACCGTTATTCATTGGAAACACGTTCAGTTATAAATTGGATGCTATGGAAAGTGACTTTATCAGGTACAGTTCCTTTCTTCTAAGTTCATTTCCACACAGGTGTAGATAACCACCTTCATGGAAAGGAAAAGAGACATTTGGACAACATGTGAGTAGATAAATAATTTACATTTGACTATGTACATGAAAAAGGGTAAGTATACACAATAGATATAATGTTTTCTGAAATATATTGTCTGTCTTCCATGTTTTTTCACTTCTTTGGGTGACTGCCCATCCCCCTGCTACATACACCCATTGTCTCTGGTGGGGAGGTGGGGGGAGGCGGAAATAGAATGACAAAAAAAAAACCTCCAAAAAACCCAGGAGTCAATGTTAAGCTTTTGCCGTCCAATATACACTTTTCTGAGCTCACAGCATGCAAGGGTCTTCAAAGCAAGGCTGTTGAGGGAGAAAACGGTTTTCTAAATTGCCGATGCTCTTTTTTAAAACATTTAGATTGAAACATGGTATTTATTGGGATCACACAGCTTTACTACCAGCTTTGGTGATGAAGCAGTGGAAGATATGAAGTAAAGGAAGTCCTAGACAGGCTATAGGAAGTTTTCTGACATGAGTTGGAAAGAGTAGTTTTGGAGGAGTAATGAGAGCAGGTGAACATGTTGCTTGGGTCCTCTGCATCCTACTGCTCCAATTCTCTTGCCCTAGGAGCCGGGAAATTGAAAAAGTAGCAACCCCCTGAAAGTTTGAATGAAAGCCAAAAGCAAAGGGGATTATAGCCTCCTTATTTTGAATTCTAACCACCATCAGTCTGTGGAATGCCCTCGTCTTTCCTAACTCTCCTCTGCCTTGTGCATTGACTATGTTCTACTGCTGTACTCTCCATCTCACTAGTTCTTAGGCAAGCCACTGAGATTCCCCAGGGGCAACAAAAACTATCGGGGTCTTGCTGATTTTCCATTACTTTGCACCAATGAAAAGTCACTGGCATTGATATAGTCTTAAGTGCCTACATCCCTAATGACATGGCTCTTCCACTAACTCTGTGAGGCAGGTAGGACAATATGAATTTACTATCTTCCAACAATTGAAGGATTATTACGTTACAGCGAGGTTATGTGACTCTCCAAATATTTGCACTATGAGTAACTAGCAAAATTAGAACCAAACCAGTGCATCTGACTTCTAATTTATACCTATTAAATTCTCAACAAATTAAAAAGAAGTCACCATCCAAGTTCCAGAAAGTGAGAGAGTGAGGGTATCAAATGAGGTACCCAGGGAGCACCAGAAATGGGGTAATGTAAAAGAACTAACAAAAATATAGACAATTCATATCTATTCTGGCCTTTTTCTCCTATTATAAAAATAAATAACAGATAAAAGTGAATAATGGAAAATAGTCTTCAAAATAAATTTTTAACACTACTTCTTTAAGCACACTAATATACTCATAGTCATTAAAAAATATTGGTCAACATGTGCAAAGTTACAGATAGAAGGAATAAGTTCTGGTGTTCTAGGTGACTATAGTTAATAATATATCGTGAATGTCTAAATAGCTAGAAAAGATGATCTTTGAATGTAATCACCACAAATAAATGATAAAAGTTTAGGTGATGAAAATGCTATTGACCCTGAGTAGACCAATATACAATATATGCATACATTGAAACACACTGTACTCCACAAATATGTACAATTAAAATTAAAATATATACTTAATCATATTGAAATGGGACAAAAATTAGATCATTCTTTTAAAAATAATAATCACTGTGCTCAATTATATTGATCAACATTAAAGTCAGATGTTGCATGTTCTGCAACAGAGCTGACCTTGAAAGATAGAGTACCATGAAAAAGAAATCATTCTTGAGAGTATATTCACCACATGAATGAAATAGTTAAGAACGTTTTCAAGGTTCACATGAGCTGAGAGAAGTAAAAACGAGTGGTATTATTAGACAAAGCAATATTTAATTTATTTGAACTCTTTACATCATTTTTTTCCCCTCACTATTTCCATTCCTTTATTTAATCAAGAACTTATTTTCTGAGCACTTGAGTGGTGGACCTTTTTCTTCAATTAAAATTCTTTTCATATTAAAAAAAGCAATACATTATTGTTGAACAAAATCAGGCAATGCAGAATAATGTAAAGATGTGAAAAATACTCTCTCTAATCCTACTGTCTTAGAATTAACATTATTAATACGTTGATGTGTGTTCCAGATTTTTTAATGCACTTAAGTATGCCTACATGTTATAAATAATTACATGTATACATACATATGTTTTTACTGTATTATAGGCTGATAATAGCTAAAACTTGAGTGGACCAGACACTCTTCTGATCCACAATTACAGAGAAAAAACTGAGGCACAAAGAAAATAAGTTGCCCAAGGTCAAACTACTATCAAATGGTTGCTCTTCAGCTTGCTTTTTCACTTAATTTGTCATGGACATTTTCCCTTATTACTTCATGTAGCTATGCATCATTCTTTTAAAAGACTGCATAGTATTCTGCTCTACTGATAGACCATAATTTAATTAACCAGTCTCCCACCCGTGAAAATTCAGGTCATTTCTCAGTACTGTGATGACATCTTTATACATATAGATTTATATATCCATACTGAAGGATTCTTATAAATGGGATAGTTGGGTCATGAATTACTTTTTTTTTTTTATTAATATGTTCTTCAGTATTATATATAGAACCACCATGAAGTAAGTAGCAAAAAAAAAAAAAAAAAATAGAAGTTACGGTTACTTGCTTCATGCTGTTTATAACTTAGGGCAGATATCTCAACTTGCAAGCAATGATGAAGCAACATACAACTCTGTAACAATACAGTGAGCTATATATAAATACAGAGGAGTTACAAATTAGAAGAGTGAACATGTTGCAATTACTAAAAAGAGGACTTCTTAAAGAAGATGCTAATGTTGATTTGGTTTCTTACTAAAAGGTCAGTTATTCTGGGCCGACCCTGTGGCTCATTCGGGAGAGTGCAGCGCTGGGAGCACCGAGGCCATGGGTTTGGACCCTATATAGGGATCCCTATAGGGATGGCCGGTGCTCTCACTGGCTGAGCGTGGTGCGGGCGACACCAAGCCAAGGGTTATCCCCTTGCCGGTCACAAAAAAAAAATAAAAATAA
Organism: Galeopterus variegatus; assembly: GCF_000696425.1. Lineage (NCBI taxonomy): Eukaryota > Metazoa > Chordata > Mammalia > Dermoptera > Cynocephalidae > Galeopterus > Galeopterus variegatus. Next base: position 2,718 of record NW_007752088.1, on the reverse strand, counting down.
AAAAGGTCAGTTATTCTGTTAAGCACCGTTATGTTACCTCATTTATTTCCACAACCACAGGGTACATTCTCTTATTACAGCTATTCTACTGATGAGAAAACACACTGAGATTTACACCCAAACACCCTATCACCAAAGATGTGCTTTTGTCTCCTTTGCTAAATTTGTGTCCTCTAAAATTAAAGAATTTTACTGAGTATTAGCTGCTGTGCTATGTCCTTCAACAGGCTTTAACTAATTAAATCACCTTATCTTGATTCTCACCTTGACATATTCATGTTTTCTTGCATATCTGGAATCTCTAGATTTCATTTTAGGCTCTGTGAGGTCAGAGATCATATTCTGTAAAACTATTCTTACTAGTGAACAATGCACAGTCTTACATTAAGTATTAATGAAAAAAGTCCAAAATACTCACATACCTCTTCCTATAGTTATTAGCTAATAATCTGTCATACTCATTCATTTATTTAACAAACATTTATTAAAAACTTACTCTGTCCATGGCCCTTCTGGACTATACATTGTGTATGAAAATTTTTTGTCTCCTTCCATTTCATCACTTTAAACAGATATGCATTACATTTTGAATTTTTACCTTTTTCATTTCATCCTCAAATGCCTTTTCCAAATACTTGTATCTCCTGATGAGTTTATTGAAGACCTAAACATAAAAAGGAACCATTAAATATTATGTCAACAACTTAAAAAGTCATAGAAGAGATGTAGAAATTCACCACAACTACACCATAGACCTACAATAATGAAAACACATGGTTAAACATGCTCATACTGTAACATGAGAACTGTAAGCATTGTAAAAGCGTTAATCACCACCTAGGAAAAAAATAGGATCAAAATGCTCATGCAGGATAAAAAAAAACTCTTTCATGAGTATAATAGGTAGAAAAACCCAAAATAGCTTTGATGAAAATAAAAGGAATGTGATTTTAAAAATGAGATGCAGAGACCGAAAATAACTGAAATAAAGGGGTTATAGATATAATCACTTAGTGACATGATGGAGAGGAGAGTGCAGGAGAGATTACACTCTAGAGGGACCACAGACATGTTTTGAGCAGATGAGCAAAAAATGTTATAACTCGGTGGCATTAAAGGATTACCTGCCCCTGAAATCCAGTTAGAACATGGAAGCAAGGTTTGCAACTGTGTCTATGGAATTCTAGACTGTTTTGTAAGTGGAGTGTTTTTATTTAAATAGGGCTCTTGTAAATAGATTATTTTAATAACTTTGGAAATGATTTTTCCTTCTCTTTTTTTTTTAAAAGATGACCAGTAAGGGGATCTTAACCTTTGACTTGGTGTTGTCAGCACCACGCTCTCCCAAGTGAGCCATGGCCTAGCTCCTGGGAATGATTTCTGAATCTACTTCCTTTCTCTTATATACACATGATATAGTCTTACTTATAACTTTTAGTGTGTCTATTTGTTAATATATTCAAGATGGAGTCCAAGAGCAAAAAATTATAGTTGCCCTTTATGGGGAAAGAATAATGAGCCAGGCAGAGAACTGATATGCAATAAGAAAAAGAAATAAAATCCTACAATTTGATTTCCAACTTTCACCAGTATTCATATTTCTTTATGTAACTATTAACAGGAAAAAGAATTCTCCTTATTCAAGAATGATTATCTAAACTCCCCACAGGTAAATGTCTAATACGGAAGTAAAAGTCATCATACTACAAAAGTATCACAGCTTATAAAATTAATCTCCACTCCAATATCCCTCTCCATTTAATTATCTCTCTGCCTGACCACCCCATTGAGTAGGTTTTTCTGTCAGTCTATAAGTACGCAATAATTTTTAAACTCAGAAACAACAACATATCAAAAGGTCTTTCTCAAATATTCATATTCTGTATGAAAAATAAAACCATTTGTAAAAAGAAACTATCCTATTTAGATGTAATTAACAGGCAAACTCTATATCGTTTTAAGTTTACGGGGACAGCTGTACGGATTTTTCTTCCAGGACTTCTCTATCTTTCTTTCTATTGGAATTCAAATAATGAATAATACACCTTGTGTCTGCATGAATTGGATCCTGAAAAAAAAAATTCTGTGGGGAAGGTAAGGCAGGCATCATTATTATTTGTCAGCCTGGAAACTGCTATTAAGTAGATCAGGAAGTAGAACTTAGAAACTGTGATCCCTAGCCAACTGCCCTTATCTAAGACACAAAAAGGTGAGTGGGATATTTTTTTTTAATGTTGTTAATTCAAATTTATTGATTTTACAGTTTTATGATTACTTTATAAATTTGTTTTGATTTTATAAATGCATGTGCTATAAACATAAAAATTTGTATCAAGGGTTATGTTTCTTTGTGTTTAGGTAAAATTAAAACAAAACTAATTTAGGCCACTATTAAAGATCCAAAAGAACTCTTATGCCTTTAGAATGGGTTCAAACACCAGTCTGAAGACATTGCTGTAGGTGACAGGGCACCACTGAAGGGTTTTAACCAAAGGAGTAGTTAATGTGGTCAGAAGATGACCCTACTGATTCAATAGAAATGAGACGTTTTTAAAGACCAGCTTTGTAACTGCGTATACATACTTCAGTATACACCTTAAGGTGTTTACAACCCTTACATACCTAGAGCAAAGAGTTTTAGAGTGTGGGTTAGAGGCTGGACCACTCAATCCTGTCTGCTTAATCCTTTTGCACCATTAAAAATATATTTCCTCTGTT
>NW_007752087.1:5801-8978 GCF_000696425.1 Galeopterus variegatus | reverse complement strand
CCCTTTGAACCCCCCTTCTCTGGCTACCCCCCCCCCCCAGCCCATCAATTGCTGGTCAAACTCCCCCTCTGTTCAGGGAAGAGCCTCTGTTACCTCTACCTTTAGGACTCCCCTCCCCCACCCCATTTTGAGGGAACCCTGAGCACCCTTTGGAAGGAAGGTCTCATCTAAAGCAGATTCCACGCTCACATCCTCCACATATGGCCAGGTTGGGGGGAGAGTCTGGGGGTGGGGAGAGAAGCAGGTTGGACAGAGAAATCCCTTGCAGCCCACCCCATGTGCTCATGGCCTCCTCAGCCTCAGCCTGGCTCTGCAGCCAAGCTGGTTGGCCTACATGAAAGTTCCAGCTGGAGAAGCAGCCCAGTGGTCAAGCACCTTCATTACACTTGCCCAGAAGCCATTAATGGGCAGCTGTAGGGCCAGATTCAGCCCTCAGATAGGTTTCATTTGGCTCGCAGTATTTTAAAAATTTGGAATTTGTTGCCAACATTTAAGAATAAATGGAAAATTCATATGAAAGCAAAAGCTGGGCTTCTGGCTTCTCTAGAAAAATGAGATCTCAGAGTACTGAGGGTGCATGCCCTCCTGGCAAGGGTCAGTTGGCACTGAGTGCAGGCATGCCAGCGCCAGTTTGCAGAAGTCCCCACTCGGCCCACTTTGCTCTGAGTTTGAGACCCTGGCTTGTTCACCGCTAGATCCCAGAGCCTCCATGGTGCCTGGCACATGGGAGGTGCTAGATAAATATTTGCCAAATGGATGAATGAGTGACTTTGCCTCCATCTGCTTGGCTTGGCCCTATGCCTCACCCTTAAGGGCCTTGTAGCTACCCAGACTGGCCAGTGCCCAGGCACCGTCTGTTGTGTCCCCACAGCCAGAGGGCTGGTGGGCAGAAGAAAAGGGTCCCACTAGCTTTCACCAGGAAGGTTCCTAAGCCCCCTCTCTTTCTCCCCATGTGGCCTATGAGGTGTACGAAATCCGAGCGACTGACCTGTAAGCTCGGGGAGGACTGGGGCGCTCGGGAGAGGGGTCCGCTCTACACGGAATTCTAAAATGAAACGTAAAACAGCTTAGGAAAAAGCAGGGGAGGCCCCTTGGGCATGGCCCAGAGAGGACAAATGCACCCACAGGGACACTGGGTGGGGGACAGGCCATGCACAGGACCCAAGAGCTGGCAGGGGAGAGAAGGAGACAGACACAGAGGAGAGAGACAAAGAAAGAGAAAGAGCGGGCAGAGTTGCCACCTATACCCTGGGCACGGGGCAATGCTGGAGCTACAATTCCGGGTGTTTCTTAAAAGGCTTAAGCTTGCACCAAAAACATCTCCTAGAAGCCTCCTCCTCTTCTTTCTTTTTTGGGGGGAGGGATGGGAGGCACCTTGATGAAAAGCAATGGCCCTGGAATAGGTCAGGCTGGGGTTCGGTTCCCAGCCCTGCCACTTCCTAGTTGAATCATTTTTCCCCTCTGAGTCCATTTGCTCATCTACAAAATGGGGATCATCACTCCTCCCCATGAGATTATTATGAGGATTAGACAACAAAATGTATACAAAGGATCCCAAGATGAACAGCCCCAGGGCGGAAGATACAAGTGCTTAGGGACCCCTCCAAACAAACAAGAAGCCTTGCAAAAGTTTGATATTTGATACTTCAAAGAAAACAACATTGAAGAGTCATCATGGGAAAGTCTAGAACTTTGTTGGGTTTCCTCCAACTTATTTTAAGGTCTAGTGTTATTTTTAAGGTTGAATTACAAACAAGGTGGTGATTATAATGGTTTTAAATTGTTTTTCAGCATTCAGGGTCTCAAAAGGTCTTGCCTGGCCTTGAAAGAGCTCAGCATAGCCCCTGGTCATTATAAGTGTATCCATAAAGACACAACCAACATTGGCCCTTGGGGAGGGCCCCCACCACAAGCCTGATGCCCTCTTTGGTGGACGTGGCAACTCTGGAGTCAGGCGGGGAGGAGAGAAAGGCAGGAGACAGGCAGAGAATAAATGGCCTGGGAGAGAAGGTGCCATGCAGGGCCACACCCCCAGCTTCTGAGGAGCGGGGGAAGAGGGAACGGTTGGGGAGAGGCCCTCCTTCCTCAGGCGTGCCCTTCCTTCCAAGCCTCCAGCAGGCAGACCCCCAGCCATGCACCCCCAGACACCACCCAGAGGAGTCAGACGTCCCAGGAACCGGGGACATGCTGGTGGCAGAGGGACACTGAGCAGGACTTACCAGGGAACTGGTAGGTGTAGCCAGGGGCGAGGCCTGTATAACTCCGGCTGGCATAGGTCGTGGCTTGGAAACCTGGGTAACCTGATGGGGGAAGGGGGCAGTGTCAGATGTCTCAGCCACAGCTCACCCCAGCTCAGTGGGAAAGGATCTGAGCCACACGGTTCACTCTCCCTGACCCTGTATCATGAAGCAGTCAGTCCCACTTTCCACATACCTCCTGCATGCCCGAGTCCTGTGCTAAGCACGCTGCACACTTTATTATCCCATTGAACCTCACAAGCACCCTAAGAGGTAGGCACTATTAGGAGCCCCATTTTACAGACAAGGAAACTGAGGCTCAGAGAGGTGACACTTATTGGCTGAGAATAATCCAAACCCCTTACCGAAGCCCTTCGTGCTCTGGTTCCTGCTTCCCTCCTGTCCTCACCACCTATGCTCTGCCCCTCCTTCCTTCCACTCCAGCCACACCGGCTACCTTGCTGTTTCTCAAATGTGCCAAACCCATTCCCACCTCAGGGCCTTTGCACATGCTGTTTCCTTTGCCTGGGGCACTCTTCCCCAGATTATTGTGTGACTGAGTCCCTCTCATTGTGTGAGACTCAGAGACATCTCTCCACAGGAGTCCTCCCCATCAGTTACAGTCTCTATCATGTCACCCTGGTTTTTCCCTTTCATAGCCCTGATGATCATTATCTGAACTTATCTCATGATTTTTGTAAGTGCTGATATTCTCTCTTCCTAAAGAAAAATCATATAGTTAGTAATAACAGTACAACTGAGATTCAAATTCAGATCTGACTGGCTCCAATCCTCTTAACCACCAATTTCACTGTTAGTTAAAGGTTTTTCTTTCTTTTTTTTACCTTTTAAATTAAAGTGAAACCAGCTCATAAATCACCTTTTTTTTTTTTTTAAAGATGACCGGTAAGGGGATCTCAACCCTTGGCTTGGTGTTGTC
>NW_007752087.1:0-879 GCF_000696425.1 Galeopterus variegatus | reverse complement strand
CCCAACTCACCATTTTGTTGTTTATTTCATGGAAATGGATTTCACACACTTTCTCCACGATATCTTCACTCTCAAACGTGACAAACCCGAACCCTACAGATTGGACAAGAGGCAAAGGCAAGGTTAGAACCAGGGCTCATGGTCAAAGCCCAGCCCTAGGACATAACAATACCACCATTCCTCTCTCCTTGGCGAATGTCTGAGAGTTCCTGAAGGGTTCTGCCCACAGCCTAGGAGCCTCTCAACTACTTGCTGAGACAGCGTTTTAAGCCCCAAATTACAGATGAGAAAACAAAGCCTCGGGGAAGTGAAGTAACTTGTCCAAGGTCACACAGCAAGTTAGAAAGTGGCAGAGCTGCAATGAGCATACACTCAACATGCCTTTTCTCTTCCTCAGATGCTTTCCAAAGAGGGAAGAAAGAACACACATGAACACTCACTTAAACTTACACAAAGGTGTACACACCCAAACACATGGACACACGCACTTACAGGACATGGAGGTACACATACCAGCAGACACAAATGCACACACACACATCTGCGTACCTGTGTATCACACAGACACTCCCTGATGCTCTACATGTGCAGTTACCCTGACATACCAGGCATACACAAATATTCACACATGGACACCCTCACACGCACAGATACAAAGACACACACACACATAAACACACACAGCACATACTCCACTCTGAAAAAAGGCTAACAGGCCCAAAGCCCTAAACAATTGGAGAAACAACTCTGCCTCCTCCTTCATGTGTCCCAGGGGCTGGAATGGGATTTCTCAGAAAGCAAGGCCCTTGGGAGAAAAACAACCAGGCAGGGCACACAGTGTGGCCCAGATGCTCACAGGTTCAGGGGCAACGGGGGGGG
>NW_007752086.1:0-8979 GCF_000696425.1 Galeopterus variegatus | reverse complement strand
CCGCACTCCCAAGCGCCGCACTGTACTGAGTGCGCCACCGGGCTGGCCCATGGTTGATTTTCTTTTCTCCCAAAACTTAAAAGCTGTTATTTTATGTTCTTGTTATTTGTGTTGTTTCTGGTGAAATCTCAGTCATCAACCTCACTGTTATGCTATTTAGAAAATGTATCTTTTTTGTTTTTCTCTACTTTTATTCTTAGTCTCTTCGCCTTTGATTATCAGTAGTTCAACCCTGGTATAACTAGGTGTTTTGTTTTTTCTATCTGACCTGGTGCCTGATGAGTTTCTTGGATGTGTTAAAGATGTTGCTCATCATACTCAGTAAAATATAAATTATTATTTCTTTAAATATTTTGTTCCCAATTCTCTCTATCCATTATTTTAGGGACACTGATTACCTAGACACTGAACCCTTTAACATTGTTCCACATGTCACTGTTAGTCTATTAACTTTATTTCAATACGTATTTTTTTTCTTTGAGCTTTATTTTGGATAATTTTTATTCAACTAATTTCCAGTTCACTAATCCATGCTCTGTAGTGTCTATTTTGATGTTAAACCCATTTGAGATGTTTTTTCCTTAGCATAATACATTTTTCAGTGACAGAATTTCCTTTTGATTTTTCTCTCATAGTTTACTTCTCTCTGCTCATTTTCCCATCTGATCACCCGTTCTTTTCATCACTGCTTATAAATCCTTGAACATAATTATAGCTGTTGTTTGAAGTTCTTCTTGGCTAGTTCCAAAGTCTGGGTCACCTGTTGGCTTCTTTCTTCTCCTCCTCTTCTTTATTTTTCTTCTGTCATTCCTTTGCTTCTTCAATTTTTTGTAATGCTTTAATGTGTTCTGGTAATTGCACAGAGAGCCGTGGAGTCTGATGTATGTTATTGTGAATGTTGCTTTTGTTTTCCAGATCCTGTGAGCTCTTTCCTTTCCTTTGTCTTTGGTCCTTTTCTTCGCTATTGTAATGTGATTATTCTCATTTCACCAGGTACCATTTCTAGATTTAATAAGATTGAATTCGTTTTTATGCATCTATCAGCCAAGGCACTAGGTAGCTGTCCTCTCAAGAGGCCAATCTCTGAGGTCTTATCTGCAGGACCTATCACAATGCCTGTTGAAAGCATGCAGTAATATTTGTTGACCAGATGAATTAGTGTTATACTTGGAACTGTGAGTCCTTTTGGGGCTTCACATGATGATAATAAAATTTAGCTTCATGGTATTTCTGATTCATTAAATAGTTGTTTAATACATTAAGATTTGAATTAACATTTATGGCATTAGACTTTTTAAAAAGAAGACATCGTAAAGAGAGCATTACCAAATGTTATCACATTAAGACATAATTTTCCAAAATATCAGAGGTAAATCAACATGATCTTTACAGTATTAATTTGGAGGCCACTTCTTTTCTTGTAAGGCAAAATTTTCATTTCATATAGAAGGCACTGCAAAAAAGAAAAAAAAAATCTAATACACATGGCTAGCTCTTTTTATTCAAGCAGATATATCCCTAAAATACAGTCATCAATAAAATTAAAATTAAAATAAACATTGTCAACAACATAAAAAATAGTTGCTTTTTTCCACTGTAAAATTTAGTAAATCTTTTAGAAAATGCTAAGCCTTGGCTATTCAAACAGCCACACTAACTAGCTTTAATACACTTATGAATTTACTAAAATTAACTTAAATGATTTCAGGTGAGTCTAAGGGCATAGCGTAAGTTAAATTCATTTGAATAATGATATGTCAAAGAGACATACTACACAGAAATTATTTGAATTTATAGGCAGGTTTAATGTTTTATTTTAGTACCTGTAGTTAGATTTAGTTTGGAACTGCAGTCACACAAAAAGCAATGAAAATACCAACCAGAATAAAGTTGGGGAACCTGGAGTTTTTTCCATTATAGTAAGAAAGAAGTCATGAAAGGGTTGTTATTGTTATTGTTTTTAAAGTAATAGGATAATTGAAAATGAAAATACCTTTTCTTAACCTAACAGAGCCACTTCAAAGTCACATTTGGGAATTGATACTTGCACTTACAGCCTGTTGGGAAAACAGAATAATTTAATCAGGCTCCCTCACCTTAGGTCAGGTTGGGGGTGGTGTGGCACATTCTTTGTAAACAAATTGTGTGTGGGGGGGTGGAGTTAGTGTGCATGTGCAGCACTATGACTTGGCTGTCATCTACTGCCTCAGGTGTCTGCCACACACAGCCATGCTCTCGAACCTATGGCTCCAAGGACCTTTTAGCTGGTTACCTAGCTCATACCTGCATGTGAGGGGTCTGGTAACCCAGCCTGCCATGTGAGGAGTCTGGTGACCCAGCCTGGCATGTGAAGGGTTTGTGACCCAGTCTGTGAATGGGCTTGAGGGGTCTGTGAGCTCCAGACCCAGGCATAGCTCAATGATTGGCCCAGTCAACAGGATTATGGGCAGGTAAAAGAACTTGAAAATTGGCATAGTCTGCAACAGGATTCTGAGCAGGTACAGGAGCCAAAAGCCCTTGGAAGAAGGAAGAATTGTGGCTGCTTTTGAAAATGCTCTGCCCTATGGCCATCTTCCTGTTGACCAGGATCTGGTTGCTGCACACTGTACTGCAAGGCAGCATAGACCAGGCACTACAATGCAAAACCCCTTGGGAGGGGAGGAAATGTGGCTATCCTTGAGCATATGGTGCCCGGTGGCCACTTTTCTGCTGACTGGAGCCTGACTGCTTTTAACTATGCTGCAAACTGATTGGGATTTGCGGCAGAAAGCAGAGTTGTTGGAAGCAAGGATGATTATCCTGGAAGATATGTTCAGCAACTGGCCATTTCTGCTTCTCACACCAGGGAAGACAACCATCCCAGTGGTGAGTTGGGGGAAACAATGTGTCTCCAGGCATGACCTGTTGTGCACGAGAAATTGAGACACAAGCAGCCTATGGGACCAGAAGGGCAGCCAGTGAGTGATCCACAGGGGACCCAGTTCACCACCTATGTCCCGTATACCCAGGTTGATCTGTTTGACTTGGGAAGACAGTTCAGGCAGAAACTTGGGGAGACCCTGGCTGCTTGGCTGTTGCATTTATGGGACATAAAGGTGGATAGTGTAATGTGCTCTGGTGAGGAGGTGGAGAAATTGTCCTCCATTACCACACACCCATCCCTGAAGCAGCAGCTGCAAAATAGCTTCAGATATGCGCAAGGGTGAGGTAATCACTCCTTGATGGACTGGGTGAGTGCAGCTGCCCGAACCATGTAGGCAAGTGATGGAGAATTACCCAAGATTGTTAGTAAATGGCAGAAGTATGCTGAGCAGGTCCAAATCATTCGAGAGCTGGGAATATGGAAGTCCATGTTTAATGTGAACACCTGTGGTCCGGACGATGAAAATTTTACAGGTAGCATGACAGACATAGTACTGAAAAATGCCCCATCAATGTCCTTTGAGTCACTGATGGCCATACGTGCCCCATACATTGGTCATCCTATACATGAGATAACGACCATGATAGCCAGCTTGGGTGAAGTAGAGGATAGCAGACAAGCAAAAAAGGCCTGAAAGGTGGATAAGACCAACCCCCCCCTCCCAAAATGCTCGGGACTTTATCCTGAGGGGACCAAGCAAGACTAGCCATAAGCAGATGTGTCTTGACTTGCTTGCAGCAGGGGTTGATAAAAAGAAAACTGACTGGCAGCCAAACGCAGTCCTGTTTGCTCTGTGGCAGCAATTGCACCCTGAACGGCATTTCACCAAATGTCTAGAAACAGGTAGCAAGGTACGCTCAGTGGATTTAAAAGACTTTTTGGTTACTCCTGAGGAGGTGAATAAACTGTTCCATTTTGACTAGGGAGCAGGCCAAAGTACTGGACTTTTGGGTGCAGGTGAGGACAGAAGTCCTCATGTTGAATTGGCAATATATTGGTCAAGGACAAATGTGCAGCATGTTTTGGCATTGCTGGATACAGGTGCAGAATGTAACCTGATGTATGGCAATCCAGATAAATTTCCAGGGGCCACAGTTCATATAGATGCCTATGGAGGACATACTAGTGAGGTCAAAGGTGTGTCATTGCAATTGGGCATAGGAAGATTACATCCTCATGTATATACTGTATATGTATATATCTCCAGTAGCTGAACACATCTTGGTTTTGAATGTACTTTATGGTTTGCACCTGCAAACAACAGTTGGAGAGTTTCAGCTGTGAACATGGAAAGTAAAGCCTGTATTACAAGGATATGCTAAACATGACCCACAGTTGTTACCCCAGCCAAGACGTGTGGTTAATGTAAAGCAGTATCACCTACCAGGAGGACATGCAGAGGTAAGTGACACTATACTGGAATTAGAAAAAGTTGGCATCATTTGTCTGGCTCATAGCCCATTTAATGCTCTTGTATGGCCAGTGAAAAGGCCTGATATTACCTGGAGAATGACTACAGATTATCGAGAACTGAACAAACTAGAGACCCCTTTGCATGCAGCTGTGCCTTCAGTTCATACTTGATAAGTCAGCTGATGACTCAGCTGGGGACTTATCATTATGTACCAGACCTCGTAAATGCTTTTTTCTGTATTCTAATTTTAGCTGATAGCCGAGATCAGTTCGCCTTCACTTAGGAAGGAAGACAGTGGACCTTTCAAGTATTGCCCCAAGGTTATCTGCATAGCCCAACTATCTGTCATGGTTTGGTGGTTAGAGACTTAGCTAAATGGACTAGGCCCAGCATGGTTACAATGTTTCACTACATTGATGACATGTTACTAACCTCTGATTCTCTTGCAGATTTAACCCAGGTAGCTACAAAGCTGTTAAGTCATTTGAAACAATGTGGGTGGGCCATGAATACAGCCAAGGTACAAGGACCTGCACCGTCAGTCAAATATCTGGGAGTGGTCTGGTTTGGTAAGATGAGGGTCATCCCAGAAGCTATTATAGGTAAGATACAGGTATACCTTCAACCCACAACTGCAGCTCAGCTATAGACATATTTGGGATTTTGGGGGTATTGGAGAACTTTTGTACCCCATTTGGCCCAAATGGCAAGCCCACTATGTGCGTTGACAAAGAAAGGAGCCTCCTGGGATTGGACTTAGGAGGTAGAACAGGCTTGCTGCACTACAAAAAGAGCAATACAGCAAGTATAAGATTGACAAGTGGCCAACCCCACTAATCCTTTTGACTTAGATGTACATATAACATAGGAGGGGTTAGGATAGGTTTTGTGGCAGAGACAGGACTGATTCCATACACCTGTAGGATTCTGGTCTCAGCTCTGGAAGGACATTGAAGTGCATTATACCCTAATAGAAAAGAAGTTAGCAGCTGTGTATTCTGCCTTGATAGACACTGAAGCTATCACAGGAACTGCCAAAGTCCTAGTAAGGACGACATACCCCATAATAGGTTGGCTGTGCACAGGGGCAACCAACCTTAAAATGGATGTAGCTCAGAATCCCACTTTATCTAAATGGAGAGCATATATAGAAGAAAGGAGCACTGTGCCAATGAATCCTCTGTCCAAAGAGTTGCACACCGTGCTAGGCCCAGTAGAGGTTGTGGAGAAAACTTTGACACAACCATTACCCGTGGAGGTGGAGGCTACACCTTTCCATGAGGGATAGGGACCTATCACAGTGCAAGCTTTGTACACAGATGGCTCTAGCATGGGACCTTCAGCGTTGTGGACAGCTGTTACTTTCTATCCCTTAACAGATACCATGCGGTATGAAAACAGCATAGGGCAAAGCAGTCAGTGGGCCTAACTGAGAGCAGGTTGGATGGTGATAAAAAATAAGCTTGAACCATTAACCATCTGTACTGACAGCTGCGCTGTATACAAAGGTTTAATCCTTTGGATCTCTACTTGGATGTATCTGGATAGTAGGCCACCAACCCCTGTGGGGACAAGCCATGTGGCAAGAATTATGGGAATTGGGGTATGAAAAAGAAGTAACTCTTTTCCATGTCATAGGACACTTCTCCTTAGCCAGTCCAGAAATGATGAAGCTGATGCCTTGGCTAAGGTAAGATGGCTGGAGGAAGCCACAGCTACTGATGTAGCCCAGTGGTTACATCGATGAATGCAGCATGCTGGATGTAAAACCATGTGGATGGCGGCTCAAAGATGGGCCCTGCCTATAAAATGGGAAGATGTAGTGAGGGCCTGTCGTGCTTGTCCAGTATGTGGTCAAGAGAGTCCACACCCTCGGTAGGTGTCCCATACAGATGGGCAAATAACTCGAGGAAGGGTGCCCCTGACTAGATGGCAAGTGGACTTTGTTGGACCACTGCCAAGGTCAGAGAATTTCAGATACATCTTCTATGCTGTTGATACAGCTACTGGTCTTCTGTTTGTAGGACCTTTTAATGCCCCAGACCAGGTCAACACTGTGAAGGCATTGAATAGCCTTACAGCTATGTATGGTTGGCTTGCAGTTATAGAGAGTGATAATGGAACCCACTTTATTGGACATGAGGTTCAGATATGGGCCTCCCAGTTGTCCATTCAGTGAAAGTCACATGTGCCATATCATCCTCAGGCAGTGGGAATGATTGAATGGCACAGTGGTCTTTTTAAAAAGGTACTAAGGCTATCTACCCAACCCCCAACCATGAAGGGGTGGACAAGGCAATTATGGCATCAGGCAGAATTCTAAATGAGAGACCCCGCAAGGGTGGACCCTCTCCAGTGGAAGCTCTGTTGCATAGGGCTGTGGCACCTATACAGCTACAAATCACTACTAAAGATAAGCTTTTGAAGCCAGGATATGGTAAGAATGGAAATATTCTCTTGCTGGCCCCAACCTGTTTGCAACAGGGACAGACAGTACAACGGGAATGGCTTTAGAGAATAAAAGCCCCCCCCCCCCATACACTGGAAGGTCTAATAGGGCCTTTGGGAAAAGGATTAGAGGAAGACTTGCAAGTTTCACCTTGGGTGACAAGTACCTGGCCTCCTCAAGTAAAGATAACATGGCCTGGAACAGATAAGCACTTTATTCTAAAGAGCACATTTGTATTATCATTATGGCCAATTATGAGTTCCCCTAAACTGTTACACGTAGAAACTAGAGATCCAACAGTGTTAGCGGATAAAGTATGGTATCATAAGCCAGGTAAGGTACCTATTTCTGCAACCATCCTTTCTCAGGATGGCAATCTGGCATGTATCTTGCCAGAGGGGTGAGAACTTCCCCTATTGGTACCAATAACTCTTCTGTCTTTTTGCCCATAGTGTTCTGGCTGCAGACACTGCATCAGAGTCACGTGATCAATGTGTCAGCCTACTGAAGGTGCGTTGAACTTCCCATCAGTATGGCTGCAGGATTCCCATGGAAGATCACACCAATGGTGACTACTAACTGTACATATGTAGCTAATACTTAAAAGGACAGAACTACAAGCCTTAAGGCATATTGAATGGACAATTGGCTATGTAAATGAAGGGGTCATTTATCCTCGCTAAGGCAACATTGCAGAAAATTCTGAAGGCATAGATTGCATGGCAAGGGACCCTGAAGGGGTGGATTGCTGGTAAAATACAATAATTTAATCAGGCCCTCTCACCTTAGTTCAGTTTGGAGGTGGCACAGTACCTTCTTTGTAAGCAAATTGTGTGTGTGTGAGTGGAGTTAGTGCACATGTGCGGTGCCGTGACTTGGCTGGAGTCTACTGCCTCAGGCATCCAACAGGTACGGCCATGCTCTCGAACCTATGGATCCAAGGACCTTTTGGCTGGTTACTTAGCTCACAGACCTGTGTGTGGGGGTTCAGGTGACCCAGCGTGGCATGTGAAATGGTTTGTGATCCAGTTTGTGAACGGGCTTGAGGCGTCTGTGAGCTCCAGACCAGCCCTAGCTCAACAATTGGCCCAGTTGGCATGATTACAGGCAGGTAAAAGAGCCCAATAGAGGCATTTATCCAATTTGCACATCTGTCTTTTAAATCCTCAAGTTCCTGGCATAATTAAATGATGTTTAAACTATGTGGAATAGGATAACAATAACTTTTTAAAAATTAAAAACTAACATATTCAAATTATGAAGTTAGTATTCATATTGCATTCTCCTGTGAAATATTTAAAATCTGCACATTAAATCTTCAAAGTAAAAAAGATGATTATTCATCTCTGGGAACACCATTGGCAAAAAATTAAATTTTATGGAAGCAGGAAAAGCATGAAATACTAAGTTCTGCAAAAACATTTCTAGGAAGAGAAAACAGCAAATGCCTTTGCCCTAATTACTGAACCAGCCTTGGGTGAGCGAATGCTCTTTCCCTGGATCACTGCCTGATGAGCATTTCCCTGCTGTTGAGTTCTGCCTCAGCTTTAGACCATCCTTCCCTCCTGCACACCCGTGTTACCATAGCTCTTTCGTTGTATTTCTGCCAAACATACCTAGATTACTTATATTTTCACATGTTTCGTCTCTACTTTTCTCTGCAAGATCCTATGAGCAAAGGTCTAGTTTGTCTATTTATTGAATCCCTGTTACCAAGAATAGAGCCCTTCACAGTACTAATTTCACAAATGCCTTCTGAATAAATGTATAAATGAATGAATGTGATGAATACTGCAAAAAGCAAAACAAAACAAAACAACTAAGTTAATGTATTTGAAATAATAGAAAGTGAATCAAGCTCTCTCACCTTGTTGCCTTCCTTATAGATAAATGCACAAAAATAATGTATCCACTTTAAACCACACAAGCCTTTTCTTTCAAAAAGATATAAGAGCAGAAAGAATGTAGAGTATGCAGTGGTGCAACTGTTACTGGGCGGCGGTCCTGTGGCCGGCGTTCCTTGCTTCTTTCTTTCCATTAATGAAGAACCAGAAACCAAAACACAGTTAAAATTTTAGCTTTATTGCAGGGAACGAAAGAGGAGTTTAATGAAAGGGAGAAAAGGAAAGTGCTGTGCGCTGTGCAGGAACGGCGCAGGTCCTAGGCGGAATGTGGCCCGGGCCAAACTCTGAG